>NC_142109.1:34945000-35245000 GCF_056152115.1 Neolamprologus brichardi | reverse complement strand
AGTGCAAATTTGCAAAAAAGCAGCATATGCATCAAAATAAACTATTTCCAGCAGTGCAATATGAGTCCTAAGCATCCCAGAAACCACACAGAAAGTCATAAAGTCAAACATAACTTTTAAAAACACCAGTATAGGCTCATGAGGCCCTGATGGTAGAAAACTACATTTCCACGAAAATGACATCACTTCCGGTTTCAGGCAGGTCATGGTGGACATGTGATAGTTCGCGCTGATGGACGTAGGAAGTGTTGTGAACAGCTGATCGGATCGGCAAAGCGTGTTTCTGGAATATTATGTTTTTGTTGCTGCAAGCGCTTTTTATGCAGTTTTTGCAAAGCTATATGTGGAAGGAAACCGTGACCGAGGACAAGCTGATGGCATAAGATGTAAGTACAACTCCTCCGGTTTCATATGCAAAAAAAATTATTGCGCTAGCTTACGTGGTTGCAGAGCTACCGGGATTTAAAAATAGTTATGCAAAACTGAGCGTGCCCGCTCCGACCGGCTTTAAAGGGTTAAACAAAGTAAAATGATAACACCTCATAGAAATGCCATTTAAAAAGCTTCTAAGTACAACGAAAGCATCCCAGTAAAAGTAAGAGCAATCAGTGAATAACGAGAAAGTAAAATAAAAACTTAAATAGCCAATATAATAACAATAAATCTCATTATATGAAAACCATAATACAGTGAGATAAGTAAATCAAGCCTAGCAACCAGGCTTTTAAGCTGCTCTTGGATCGTCGCATTCGGGCATGTTCAGCAGCTAAAAGCTGCCTCCTCACTTAATGTCTGTCATCCATGACAGACGACCCTGTGGGTTTATATGCTGTAAGCATGTGAGAGAGTTTTGTGAAATCCAGAGAAACTCATAGAAGTGTCACCCATCTTTGTCATTGAACAGTTTTATAGCTAAAATATTGGCTTTCAGTTTACACATCCAGGAGGCACAAAGGCACATTAGCATTAATTTAATTAGAGATGCGTTTCTGTATGTGATGCACTTTTAAGGTTAATGTTCCCTTTAGCAGTTTTTTGGTTTCTAAGAACTTTTCAACTGCAAAATAGAGAAAGCTGAGCCCTGGACCCGTACAGTGAGGAGCTCTATTTGCTGTGACATGCATTTTGATGGCCTCCTGTGAGTGGTCACCTTTACTTTCAATTAAAGTGGTAGTGGTCTCTTTCCCCCTCACAAAGGGCGCTGAGAGTCACTAACCTTCTTAATGTCATAGATGTTGTTTCACATTCTGTTGCAGTTTGTCAAATTATGTCCAAGACATCTTTTCTATGTTGTTCCTGAGATATCTGCTGAAGCTGAAATAGGACTAGGCTGTACTCTGGTGTAATACAGCCTTGTACCCCAAGATGGTGCTGTGAGCCAGTGTAGAGCAGTTTATCTTCCCTGACCCGAAGATGAAACATAGCAATACTATTAGCTAAAATATTGCTACATAACTAATTTTTCTATGTTACATAGATTTGTCATATTTTTGTAGCTGGAAGAACAGGTTTTTAACAAAAAGGCATCAACTATTTAGATTAGGTGACAATTAAAGATGGGAAGAGATGATCTCAGTCGCAGAATAAGAGTAAGAAGTTTGCTTTGAACATTATGAACCAAAAAAGACAATAAAGTAGGGCTGCATTGTGCATTAGACATTGTAAACATAACCATTTACCATTTAATGAACTCCAAATGTCTTTTTAAAGAAATGTAAACATAATTCAAATGAAGAACAAGCAGATAAAGAGTTTGGAGTAATGGCCGATGGTAGCGATGCCCATCCTGCTGGCAGTCTTTGACCAAAAGCCAACATTAGCAGTATCTGTGAGTCCAGAACATGCAGAGGTCCAAGCACCCCACTCACTGATCTCAGGAGCACAGTGGGGAGGGAGATGGAGAGCAGAAGCCAACAAGTAAACAACGCCTCAGTTGTGCACCACGAAAGTGGACCATGTGACTCTGGAAGACCACAGAGTTAAAAGCAGCTGCTTGTCCTTCTAGATTTGAACTAAACTAAATCGGTGACGAGGCAAAATAAGAGCTTAGTAATGAAAAAGTAATTATTTTTACCAAAAGCCAAAATCATGATTATTCAAAGAACAATGTTGGCAACGTTGTAGAGTTTTCCTTCCTCGTGGTCGATACGTCGGTAAAGCGTGAGAGCACAGCTTCCGCTTCAAAAGGGGACTTCAGAAACCACAGTGTGGCGCCACAGTGGCATACTATCATTGATATGCAAGCTGTGGGTTTTCTTTTAATTTGTCATCCATGTACTAGGGCTATTAACTATTAAGTACACACTAGGGCTGCCACAAACAATTATTTTGATAGTCGACTAGTCACCGATTATTTTTGCGATTAGTCGACTAATCAGATCATCATCCATTGGACGTAAAACGTACAGCTTATTGCACCAGCAGCATCTGCTCTTATATAACTATCATTAGCTTACAGCTTTAAGTGTTTAAGGTATGTGCTAACTAAAAATAAAGACAAGATGATAGTTTATTAAATTTTAATGAAATTTGCAGATTGTTTCAATGGAGTTTAATCTGCTTGACGTTTATTCAGCTGTGTAAAAACTATAACTTTAATCTCAGCCAAACCGATTTACTCAGGAACAAATAAAATACAAAAAAAAGCCAAACAATAACATTTTTAAGTTATCTAAGTGACTTATATATCATGTTTAACCTGAGTAGCGAAAGACGGCGGTGGGTTTGAAAACAATTTGCCGGGAGTCCGGTGTTCTCACGGCTCTAGTTAGCCTAGCCCCCGGCTAGCTATCGAGCTAGTGGGTAACAGACGTCTCCGAAAACGTCGGAGCGCTTTTGAAAATATCTGGTGTCTTGATAAACTGAGCAGATATTTGAGGTTTACACAGCTACATTCTCGCCTGAAAATATGTTAAACGTTTATTTTGTGACCCAGAAAGAATAATAAGAGTAATATTAAAACTAACTAGCTGCCGCCATTGTTGACAACTGAGCTGGGCTGCGCTATGAATTCTGGGACACAGCTTCTTCTTCTTTGGGGTTTAACGGCAGCTGGCATCCTTGTACATGCAGTGCTGCCATCTTCTGTTTCAGTCCGTTATTACACCCTTAAATCCTACTACTTATTCCTGCGTCTTTTGTGATCTTACAAAGCTTCAAACGACGCGTCGACTATTAAATCAGTCATCGACGATTTTAATAGTCGACGTAATCGTGACTAGTCGACTAATCGTGGCAGCCCTACCATGTACATATCAAACCTAGAAGTCTGTGCCTTTATTTTGAAGTCAAAGAACGAAATGACTCATTTATTTCAAATTCCCACCATGACAGCAACCAAACAGCTTCCAGTCTGAACCCAGAAATGAAATGAAGCAGCCTTTATTCTACAAGTCTCTTAATTTAAGAATATTTCCAGAAATGCATTTAGTCAGAGTTAAAAGACTCGCGCTGTCATCACTCACCGCTTTAAAAAACGTACACGCATGAGTAACTTTTAGGTCCTAATGAGATGTTAACTCGGTGAGATGTAGACGGCCTCGGCTTATCGCACCTGCTGCATCGCCCTGTTTCCTCGCAAGCCTCATAAACAGTGAGTAACGGCTTTCATTTTATCTTTAATAGAGGAATAATTCTGTTAATATTTTATGACGACGGGGAACTCAGTACATTAAACCACGACTTGGTGAGTGCGCCGCATGCTGATTGAATTCAGGATTTGGTGATTCTGATGAGGACACTCATTTGGCAATGAGAGAGATTAAAGAAGAAAGTTTCTAAACCAAGCTGTGCAGCGACATTAATCTTCCCCCGATGCAACGAGGAGGTGCGAACAAGAATTACAAATTACAATATGGTGCACATCACAGCGCTGAAACTCCTACCTGCTTCATGTAATGACTACGCTCACTGACTGATGGATATACACAACCTGTCCTCTCTGCTGAAGGCAGAATAAAAAATGCCAGAGACGTTATGCAGAGAGTTATGGTTCTCCGGGGGGGAAGCATCGCAGTCACACGCTGCAAGGATCAGTACGAGCATGCTATTCAAATGACAGCAAAGAGCTGGATTATCACCCCCACATAGAGGATGGCGGGATACAGAAACATGCCAATAAGAAAGGGAAAGAAAAAAGCTGTCTTTCTGATTTACGGCTAAATAGAGTTAGACTGCAAATCATTCATTTCATCCAATTTCTCCATTTGTCACACACAACGTCTAGTTGTGAATGCAGACGGGGAGGCGACTAGTCAAAGTTCTCACAACGCACAGCTGCCTCCTCCTCCATCTGATAGAAGGAACACATTGATTCATCTGTGTGTCGCGCACGCCGCGCTAATGCCGTCGTGACACGTTGCTGCATCTGCACTGTAATTATAGCAGAACAACATCAACACGGAGGTGTCGGAGGGTTCAGGTAAAACGCTTTAATAATTCCTGACATGTGCTTCTATATTAGCCGACTTCCACTTTTCACACATGAGGTGTTGTAACTTAAATATGCCAAGGCCGCGCTGCCAATAACGGCAACATAATTTAGCATCCTCGTGCTGGCGAGAGGTTCCTGTAGCTCAGAGGAACTGAGAAGCACCTGCAACACTTTTTCTTTCCTCCTTATAGCAGCAGCATGTTAACTTGAAGGTAATTATGTGCTGCAAAAATGTAGATAAATTGATTAAACTTATGTAGAAAACTACTGCCAGTATCTGCTTTAACATATATACAGGTATCGTCACAGCTGCAGGTTGGATTAGCCTTAAATTTGTGTCCAATTTTCTAAATTTCGTTCTCCTTTTTTATATCTGCAGAATAAAACTTTGCACAAGACTAAATTCAATAAATAAGTGTATTTTTAAGAACAGGAGGAGGAAATGAAATAACCTGAGGATCTGACTGCAAGAAATTACTTTGTTTTTTTATAGGGGGGTCTGAAGAGTCTATGATTAAAAAATGAAACAGAAACTCATAAAAAGCAGCCGATAGTTGCTTCCGGCACCATATTTATTAATTGAATTCAAAGATATATAAAATAAAAACTGTGGATGCAGTGCAACACACCTATTTTAGTCCCTAACTTTTATACATTAAATTACCTTTTGTTACAATCCCTGATTAAAACTTGTTGAACGTTTTTATTATTTAGCTAATTTTACACCTTTTTCTAATTTTAAGTCATCACTTTACTCTTTTGAGACTGGATTCACTCTATTCTGCACATTTGCAATTGTCCCTAGTTTGGGGTTTTAATTGGAAACTTAATTTTAAACACTAGACAACCAGTGTATTTATTATTATTATTATTATAATTATTAAATAAGACTCTCAAAGCCCTGCTTTAATATGGTTTAGGGCTGGCTGTAGCACAGGCAGTAGAGCAGGTCATCTATTAAAGGCCTGTGGGTCGATCCCTGGCTGCTCCAGTCTGCATGCCAAAGTATCCTTGGGTAAGACTCTGAACCCTGAGTTGCTCTCCGATGCGTTCATCGTAGTGTGAATGTGTGAATGTTAGATAGAAAGCACTTCGGCATAGGGCAAAGTGTCTGTGTGAATAGGTTAAGGAGACTTGTAGTATAAAGCACTTTGAGTGCTCGGGTAGAGTAAAAAAGAGCTGCGTAAGAGCCCGACCGTTTACCATTTGATATTAGAGCACGACATCTGAGAAAAGGTTAAAAAAGCTGAAAATATCTTCAAGTTATTCTGACTTATTCTGACCTGGATTATCACCAACTGATTGAAACACTTCGAAAGATGTGGTGTCTTTAACTTCCTGTCCGTGGCAACTCAAGGCAACAGGAGAAAAAACAAGCTTTACAAATATGAATGCATGTCGCTTCTTCAGACTTTATTATCTTCTTTATCTATTGTCTTCTGTTACATCACTTGTAGCCAATCATATCATAAATACCAAAACAGAGGCGTAAGCGTGCAACATGTTTTATCCATCCCAATAAAATATTTCTTAACCCTTTAAGACCTACCATAGAACCAAGTCCGCCAGAGCTTATATTATATGTTTACATGCTGTGGAGCCATTTTTGGGAGCATTTCAAGTTGCTATACATCAATACAACCATTATAACCCAGATTTTAATAATATGTATGCATTAAGTGCATAGTAATTACATAAATTGCAAAAAAGTGCAATAAACTACAAAAAAATTGAAAATCGTTTTTGTTTTTTTAACATATATTTCTAGTTAGAGAAATTTAAGAGGCTTATCCCTCAAAACTGTAAATACAAAAAAGTTGCACAAAATAGTTTCCCACCACAGGAAATTTATTTTGAGTGTCTTCATAGTTTTATTTTTGAAATACACCAATTTTTATACACTGCAGGAAAAACGAAAATAAATATTATAATGGAAATTTGCAAAAAAGCAGCATATGCATCAAAATAAACTATTTCCAGCAGTGCAATATGAGAATGAAGACTTCTAATTATCCATCCACATTCATTTCTGCCACATTAATTCATATGAAAAAAAAAATATATATCATTTCTCCTTCCTGTGACATTGCTTTGGCTGGTCCCATCCCTATGAGCTAAATATGTGTATCGCGACAGGCAGAAATAGCAGAGGAAACTGAAGCAGATATTAATCACTGAAATTAACAATCTCATGATTGATGCTAATGAAAAAAAAACTGCCTCCACTCTCCTCCCCCATGACTTCCATTTGGAAAGTTCAGCACCCTCGTGGATCCCGGAGATGTCTTGTTTCATCTGTAGCATCATAACCATAATGAGAAGTTTGCGTTACGTTCGAGTGCTGCGTCTGGTAAACGGCAAACTGTCAGACCGAGAGACACAAATGTGCTGAGCTGCAGCTGCTGTCTGGGAGCTTTCAAAATGAAAAGCCAAAAAAATGCGACAGGTTTATCACAGAGGAAACCAAACCTTGGGATTGACAAGTTACACGTTTTAAAAAGGTTTCTTTTGGATGTCATTAACATAGCAAGACATTGCCATCTGTCATTGGGAGATATACTAATTAAAGCTGCTGCAGTTACGCTTTCCATATGGATCCACGTTGACAAGACAGAAGATTCCTCATCCCGTCTAACGACACAATGCAGGCGTCATTCTGACCTGAACCTCAATTCTCCAGCAATTAAGGGGCTGGTACGACACAGCACGCTGCATCTCTCATCATCTGTGGAGGAAGCACTTTTATTTTTTTAACCCTCAGATCAACTCATCAGTGCAGCACTGAGGGATCAAACAGGCTGGGATTTGCTTGAGGTGTGAATCAGAAGAAGTCCTTCGATTGAGGAATACGGTAATAAGACCTCCACTTGAACTAAGCGAGGCGCTTGAAGCCCCAGGCGAAGGGAAAGTGCAAGGAAATCTCATTAGGCACAATACTTTTTCAGCACAGCTGCCCCATCCCAGTGTCGTGCTTAAGGAATCCCAGCAGTCAAGTTTGAGGGGAAAAAAGCAACCTGAAGAAACAAAGACATCCCGCTCGCCTCGATGTGCTTCTGTGCCACTGAAACAGACGTCTTTAAAAAAGCTGCCGAGCTGCAAAATTCCCACCGTGAGATGAAGCGAAAGTGCTCTAACCAGCAATATTTCAGATTCCCAGGTGGAAGAACGGAAGCTCTTGCATACGAGGCACATATAAACAGAAAAAACGCCTACTCTGAGATAACAAGAATAAAGTCACTGGGAGATATAAATAGACAGCTTCAAACAAGTCTAGACGCTGTTCGGATGCTTGCAGTCGACTCTCCTGCTGTAGAGGTGCGTGTGGAACAACCTCTAAGACCAGCTACAGCTTTTGGTGCGAGGGAGAGATCGTTTGGTTTTTAAAAATCTAGTCAACGAGAGATTATTCTGTAATGCTGTATAATCTTTATTAAAGTCGAGTCACTGAGATCCTAATGCTAATGAAGCCATGTTAGACAAATTATCAGTTCTTTGCATGAGGCTGATCTTTCGAAGGAGTGTTGGGGAAAAATTATCGATCATTTTTTGAGACAGAAGTCGAAATTTTGAGATTAAAGAGATTACAGTTCTGCAGGATTTAGATCTCACCCTGGGTCAGCACACCTGAATCACATGATTAGTTCATTAGCAGGCCTCTGGAGAACTTCAGGACATGTTGAGGAGGTCATTTAGCCATTGACATCAGCTGTGTTGGATCAAGGACACATCTAAAACCTGCAGGACACCGGCCCTCGAGGCCTGGAGATCCCCAGCCCTGTTTTAGATGATATAGGAACCTGAACTGTTCAGTTCAGTTAATTTTTATTTCAAACATGCACAGTCACCATCATTACATCTATCATTCCATGTTTGAACAGGAGTAGGCAGATATACACTTATTTGGCCCTACCCCCTCAAATTTTACATCTCATTCATTTAGTTTTCTTTTAGTCTTAAACAAACAAACAAATGAAAAAAGCATATACATGTTTTTCTTTAAAAAAAACTATTTTGAGTTTAATCTTCTTATTTTTAATGTGGCCCAAATGCTCCGTCACATGTCCTTGACCATTAGTGATTTTTGTTTTTTCAAAATTTTTGTTTCTTTGATGAGTAACTAGTAACTGATGCGCGATCCCAGATTCCAGAACAATTCTTCTTCTTTGGCTTCTTTTATCCTTCTGTGTTACACATTTCGATGTTTTTTTTTTTTCCTCGCTACCTAGCCTGACCTGTCTCCCCAATGTTATGTTTGTGTATTGTATGTACGGTCGGCTTCATAGTGTAGTGGTTAACACATTCACCTTAACACCAAAGATCCCCACTTAATTACCAGGAGCCAAAGAAGTGAAAGCTGGTCCCCAGCTTCAGTAAGTGAGAGAGTTGCATCAAAAAGAGATCTTCCTGATATCTGAAATAAGGAAGCATTCAAAAGTAAAGCAAAGCACACCATATTATGGCAGCCAGCATTAGTATTATCATTAAAATGTATGCTGACACCCTAATGACACCCTAATTTGGGGCGACCGTGGCTCAGGGGGTTGGGGAGCGCATCTGTAACCTGGAAGGTCGCTGGTTCGATCCCCGGGCTCTCTGTCCTGGTCGTTGTGTCCTTGGGAAAGACACTTTACCCTACTGGTGATGGCCAGAGGGGCCAATGGCGCGATATGGCAGCCTCGCTTCTGTCAGTCTGCCCCAGGGCAGCTGAGGCTACAACTGTAGCTGCCTCCACCAGTGTGTGAATGTGAGAGTGAAAGAATAGTGGCATTGTAAAGCGCTTTGGGTGCCTTGAAAAGCGCTATATAAATCCAATCATTATTAATGAGGAATAAAGAAGTAGTGCAGTGCTGACCTGGGAAAATGTAACCTAGGTTATTTTCCGCAGACACACACTAAATATTTCATATGAAAGTAAACAGTTGTTGTCATTGCTAGCAGAGACAAACTAATGTTCTAAAAGAGGACATCCTTTCACACATTCAATGATCTCGGGCCTCTAAAAATACTTCAGGTGATGATATAATGGGATATAAGAAAAACTGTATAAAACTAAATTAAAATAGAAAATAAATTGCCTGACAGTTATAAAATGGAAATAATAGCGTTACTCATCACTACTTAAGCAAAACCCAGCTGAAAAAAATGGTAGAAAGTTTCCAGAATCTCCCAAACCAAGAAATCAGCATAAACATCAACAGAATAAGAACATAAAAACTACTGTAAACATATACAAAAGAAAGAATCTTCATTTCTACATGTCTGAACAAACGGACTGTTACAAACCTGCCGTTTACTGACGCCAAACAAAACATCAGATCTAGGCAAATCTAGAAAACTTCATAAAAACTGATCTTGGACAGTTATTGTTAAGAGAGTTGTTCATTTACAACAGTAAACACAGCCTGGTCCAGCCTTCACAGGTATCAAGTTACCGATCACCTCCCAATTAGCCCCTACCCAATCCTGACCATACCCCTACCCTCAACCTACCTTTTTAAAAAGGGCCAAACAGAGCATTTGGTGCGTATCAGTTAGATTGATTATTTTCTGTGTTCTGTGGTTTCCAAAACGAGGGAGAACAATTTCATAAAACCAAAAATTACATATTCTGATTGCTTAGAGCAGGGGTGTTGAACTCACCACTAAATATGGAATAAAAAAATCTGATTGTATTAGAGTAATGCTCCAACACTAACAGGGTTCATCAGCTGAGGACCATGAATGCAGGAGCGATACGGAAATTTAACCAGCACATTTCAAGAACAAACACTGATATGAGCTGTGCTTAAAGGCACCAAAGTAAAATCTCAACTCCAACACATCATTTTAACCTTACAGGAACTTTATTTTAAATTATAAATATTCTTTGTCATCTGTAGATTTGATTAAAACACTTTCTACAAAGTATAATTAGAACTTGCAGGTAAAATCTACTAATAAGGTTAACTGTTAAAGGTTAGTCAGAGCTCTTCATGGCGATGCCAGCTGGGTAAAAGACTGAAGAACACAGAGCTAGAAAACCAAACCAAAATAATGAATTATGCTGTTAGAGAATAAAAGTGGTCCAGAGTGATACTCTTCACATTACAAGATTACTGATTAGATCAGCTCTAACTTTAAAGTGTAATTTAGTTTTTGGCAGTGGCAGGAAGCTATTTTCAGATAAATTTAACAGATACATTTTAAATCCACTGTGTAAACCACCAAACACGAGCCAGGTGCAGTCAGCTACCTGTCTGTGAACATAGTGGGGTATTCGGAGCCAGAGAATTTCCTCAGGTGATAGTATGAGCTAAGGGAAGAGTGAATATTAGGTTTACATTTGCCAAGCAAGCAGCAACCTCCAGGGCTAAAAAATAAATAATAATAAAAAATAAATAAAGCTAATGCATAATATGCCAAAAACTGCAGTGCCCAGAATGTCCACTTGGGGCTAGCTTAAAAGCAAGCCAGTCCCCACAGAACATCACATTAAAATGCCAATTTTGCAGCAGATAAACACATCTACTGCCATTATGATCTATTAGTATCCTATTTATATCACATTAAGTTAAAGCTGCCTCATTAACCAGCCGAGCTCTCCAGCGCCTAGCAGAAAAGTAACAAGTCCTCTCATCAGAATGACAGGCCGAGCCCCTAACCCACTCACATCCTGGGCCTTTTGACCTCAGTAAATCACATGATAGAGTGGGCCTAGGTTTCACAATGGTTTCAACCCAAACCTGGCTGACTGTGAGCCACACCGTTTTCACACCTTGGTTTTCCACGACCCTCTTGGGGACACTCCCACAGGGCTTAAAATCTGGGACTCTCCACCAGTTGCTCTTAGAACTGGAGAAGCTTCTTGGATGAAACTTCTTCAAGAAACTTCAAGAAGTCCAGATGCTTTTCTTTCCAAGCTCCTTAGACTACGATGAGCTGGATGACCGAGAACCTTCACAGATATACGATCCTAATCCTAGTTTGCCATTTTTGCCATGAGCCGATGGCAAAAATGGCAAACTAGAGTTTTACTCTGATCTGATCTTCCACCAAGTAAGAAAGAAACGTTTAAAATACTTGAAGGATACTGTATTTGTTTTGATTGACTAGTTAAAAAAAGACCCATATGATCATGATATGAATTACATGAGTTACATGAAAGCATTTAAACAGACATTATTAACACATTGTTTCATTGCTTAACCGTTTCTGATGATTAAGGTTTCTGAATGTACTTCATGTGTGTTTTGCTGCGACATCTTGGCTTTACTGTATAATCTCCCCCCGCTGGTAATGCAACTTCTGCCTGGACCGGTGTGTCTGTTACATGTTTTGTGACACTGGGTTGCCAATGCACTTTAACCCTTTAAGACCTACCATAGAACCAAGTCCGCCAAAGCTTATATTATATTTTTACATGCTGTGGAGCCATTTTTGGGAGCATTTCAAGTTGATATACATCAATACAACCATTATAGCCTAGATTTTAATTAATATGTATGAATTAAGTGCATAGTAATTACATAAATTGCAAAAAAGTGCAATAAACTACAAAAAAAAATGAAAATCGTTTTTGTTTTTTTAACATATATTTCTAGTTAGAGAAATTTAAGAGGCTTATCCCTCAAAACTGTAAATACAAAAAAGTTGCACAAAATAGTTTCCCACCACAGGAAATTTATTTTGAGTGTCTTCATAGTTTTATTTTTGAAATACACCAATTTTTATATACTGCAGGAAAAATGAAAATAAATATTATAGTGCAAATTTGCAAAAAAGCAGCATATGCATCAAAATAAACTATTTCCAGCAGTGCAATATGAGTCCTAAGCATCCCAGAAACGACACAGAAAGTCATAAAGTCAAACATAACTTTTAAAAACACCAGTATAGGCTCATGAGGCCCTGGTGGTAAAAAACTACATTTCCACAAAATGACATCAGTTCCGGTTTCTGGCAGGACATGGAGGACATGTGATAGTTCACGCTGATGGACGTAGGAAGTGTTACGAACAGCTGATCGGATCGGCAAAGCGTGTTTCTGGAATATTATGTTTTTGTTGCTGCAAGTGCTTTTTATGCAGTTTTTGCAAAGCTATATGTGGAAGGAAACTGTGACCGAGGACAAGCTGATGGCATAAGATGTAAGTACAACTCCTCCAGTTTCATATGCAAAAAAAATTATTGCGCTAGCTTACGTGGTTGCAGAGCTACTGGGATTTAAAAATAGTTGCACAAAACGGAGCGTGCTGCTCTGACCAGATTTAAAGGGTTAAGATGTTCTGCTAAAACACAATAACTGAATACATTATAACGCATGAGGTGCAGCCATCGAATGACTGAGGCTGTGCGATCCCAAACAAAACACCTGTTTTCTCATTCCACTTGCAGCTAATTGAGGGTCACTTGGATGTTGGCAGATATAGATGGTTTACAACTGGGACGAAAGACTACCGCAGCAATTACCACACAGTCAAACGTTTAAAGCTCCTCCCCGGTCTCAGATCGAGTACAGTCTGTCTCAAAACCCTGCTATTATCACTATGTGACCCTGAATCGCAAAGAAGTGGATGAAAACAAATTATAGCCCATTTTAACATTTAAACATCAGCCTGTAATTATGCTGTTCTGTGTGATCTAAGGTGAGCACGACGTTGAAAACAAGCAGAGGAGCACGTCCTGGCGAGATGTACAGACTCCATCAGTGCCGGCAGATAGAGCTCCTTAATGCTGAGACTATCTGCGCTCGTTGTGTCAGACGTTATTTGAGTAACAAATCAGTAAACGTCACAGTCACATCAAATAAAAGCTGCACAGCGTTCCATCACAGCACCACTTTCTTACTTTTTATCTCGAGCTACATATGAATCAGAAAACATTTGTTTCATTATACCTTTGGTTATGAATGTGTCAGACTTACAGTAATATTTATGTTTCTAATCCATCTGTTTTGCTTTTTGATTACACCTGCTCAGGCCCGTGACACATTCACAGGTCTGTCTTCCTTTGCCTTCTGTATTTTTCACAGGTTACATAAGCTTGCGTTTTCCTGGGAAAGGAGGCAAGTTTGTGCATCTCAATAACCAAACAGGGGAGAAGCATTGTCATTTTCATCAGCGGTGCTTCTGTTTCTGCGCCTCCCCTCTCTAACCTGATTCAGTCAACATCTGACAGCAGAGAGTGAGATGGAAGAAGAGACGGTGGAAGGAGGGAGAGAGGCAGATGTAAGGAAGTACCCCCACACAAAGCAAATACTGTTCCCATCTTTTTCTCTGCCGCTGCCAAGTGCCATGTTGTGGGTAGCGGTTCCTTTTTAAGGGTTTTTTTTGTGTTGCTGCACCACAATAATAGCATATTCAATGAGAAATTTACAAGGACAAAAACAGCAAACAGATAGAAATACATAACCTGTATGATTTGACTATACACTCCCACACATTATCAGTTCCTGAAATCTTTGCGTTTAGGTTTCTGTTCGAGTTCCTAATCTCCGTCTGCAGATGGACAGCTTGGACATACCCATCCAGGGACACTTCATATGTGTCACCAGTGCTGCTGTTTTTTGCAGATATAGATATGCTCGTACAGGCTCTTCTGTTAGCAACCTTGACCTTGTCTGCAGGGGGAGTGTGCGTTGCGTAGAGTGAGCGGCCCCAACTTCCCTCAGCATGCTATGCTGCAATGCAGTCTGTCATTTAAGCATTGATCATTCCTTTCATGATTTAGAGCAATCAAGCGCTGAGCGTAGTATTGAAAAGGGGGCTACATGGCCAACGGCTCAGCAAAGTGCATTGTTGGACTCTGAATTTAAATCTGTCCTGATTGGCCGTACTGTGTGAAAAATTGCTGGCGTTTCATTTTGAGGCTTTGCTGGACTGCAGTGTGCAGGTAGACAAATGTATTCATGCTTTTCATGTCGGTGTAACATTTCTGCATGGGCCGTCTAACTAATACCAGTTTTTACATGTAGCATATTTCTGTACTGTTTGCACATCTTATTCCTTTTTGTAGTAACACATTTCTGCCATTTCCATAGTCAGTGGTCTCCAGAAGGACTCAGGGGGAGGGCTGAGTGATGTAGCCCCATGAAGGGGCCATCTGGCCTGAAGAGCTCTACCTGACGCTGCCCCCTACACCAGGGCCACGGGCACCTGGTAAAGTTGGCAGGCCACTCTTTGGCGATGGTCCAGCTCTGGAAAGATTTCACTTTGATTTGGATGGGTCCCTTCAGCAGGGAGTCCCTCTGGCTGGAAAATGACCAAATGGAGCACAGGAAGTTCAAAGTGCAGCTCTGCAAGAACTTCATATGCATCTCACGCTGGCAGAGAACATGAAGCTCGAAACGGGATGCTTTTTAGAGATTAAACTGCCTTAAAAGGAAAATTTAACCTGTAGAAAATAACTGTTATTCAGAAACAACACTTGGAAGAATTGGAAGGGTCAAACTGGTGAAATATTCTAACATCATTAACACTTCAGGAAAAACAAACAAACTCACCTTGCCAATCCTTTAATAGTTTTTGAGGATCCCTACCCTGTCGACAGACTAACACTTGGAATATGCCAGATGTGGGGACACTGACTATCATGTGACCACCGAAGCCGATCGCACCCAGTGTTTCCAGCCAGGGTTTTAATAGTTTTGCAATTTTCATTAGTTTTTATTTTTATTTAGTTTTCACTTCAGATTTTCAATTTTATATCAGTTTTAATTAGTTTTTACCGATTGTTTGCTAGTTTAGTTTAGTTTCAGTTTAGTTTTGATTAGTTTCAGTTATAGTTTTAGTTGTGTTTGCAATAATTAAGTGTAACAAAATCCCAGTTTCATCATATCAGTCATTCTGCTCATCCTTGGGTATGTTGCTATTCCAGCTACCATACTGCACCCTGGACAGGTCGCCTGTCTGTCGCAGGGCTAACACGCAGAGACAGACAACTCACATTCCCACCTATGGGTTCTTTAAATAAATAAATAAAGGCAGATGAACAACCATTGATACCAGGCAACTATAAAATGTATATCTTGGCCCCAATGAGACTATTAACTCTCGCAGCACCGGGTGTTCGTAATTTTGGTTCAAGTGAATTGATAAACTTTTTGAAGGTAATTGACTCACACAGTTGTGTAGATATCCCCGTCCTGTTGTCTCGGGATGTATCACGCTGCCTTGCCTGGGGTTAGCTTCTGTTTTCTGGGGATGAGGGTTGAGTGTGCTCCCTTACCTTCTCAAGGTAAGCTAGGTTAGCCTTCTTGTGTGAGCTTTTCAAGTGCACTTTAAGGTTTGTGGGATTTTTTTCCCTTTAGAAATGTCCCTCATAATTTGTCTGTTTCCACTACAAGACACTTGCTTTATCCAAAACACAGTCATATTCAAAGTAATCCCAAATTGGACTCTGGCTCCCGACTTTTCCTGACATGATTCTGCGCGTGGACGGAGCAGCAACACAGACGACTTGACTAACGTACTGCCACCTGCTGGCATAATGAGACACAGCAAGAAAAAAATCTGGAAACTAAACTTCATTTTCACCCTTGACTCTTGTATGACACGCACACATCAATGAAAACTAAACACATTTTTGCTATAAATTCAGTTAATTTTAGTTAGTTTTGTGAACACTCATTATAGTTTTAGTTAGTTTTCCTTTTTTTGTTTTTATTTTTATTTCCGTTAACGAAAATGTTTTTTCACTTCTAGTTTTCGTTATTTCGTTAGTTTTCGTTAACGATAATAACCTTGTTTCCAGCAGATGCGCTGCAGCACGTTTCAGAAGCATCCCAGAAAAGTAGCATTGAGACCATTTCTTTACTGAAGCAAGCTGCACAGAGCAGGTGAAGAGGTCGTGAAGTCAAACGTAGAAACAGCAATGACAAGTCAGTCACTTTTACAAAGACGCAGACCAAACTTCTGAAGCAGCCCTGGTAGGACTCGTGCAAGACGCACACCCAGTAAAAAGCCCTTTCCTAATCCCTAGAAAAGAAAGAAAGGACCAGATCTTTAGACTTTACTCTCACGTTCTTGTCCTTCTAATAAATTCAAAGTAATGTGCAAATCTCCACCCCTCAGAAGTTCCACATCCTTCTTTTATCTACAGTCAGACACTCATTTGGCATCTCTGTCCCCACATTTTGAAGACATCTGAAGAGATTTTGCAGAGCAAGTGACATGATTAATAATGTATTTCCAGCCATGCAGTACTTTAAACTATGTAACCTCCAACACCGCTTTTAACTAAAGTGTAGTTTTTTTGGAACAGCTGTCTTTTTCTTCTTAACATTTTTGGCATTTCGGATTTATTACACGGGATTATTATTAATCGCACCAACCTTGTGCCAATTTCCTACAGCAGGATGGCGTGATTGACTATGTGCACGTTAGCATATGCTACTTCCGGTGCGGAAACTCCTGTGGGGAGCTTTGTTTCCGGTGTCCTATTCGCGCCCTGTTTACGGTCCAAAACAAGTTAAGCAAATGAATGAATCAAGCGGCGATTTACATTTCTATAGATGTCTCGGGCATTTACCCAATATATCTGTAAATGATGTTCATTGACTTGTCGATATTTTTCCCCGGCGCCTCAGAGCAAAAGAGAAAAGGGATTCAAATGTTATATTTCTCAGCTGTCGCTCGTTTATCGCGGGTGTTATGTTCTAAAAATAACCAGCGATAGGTGAAATAAGTAGCCAATTTTATTTTTTGACGGTGCAAAACGTTTCGTGGACATCGTGGACATACAGCACTGCACTTCAGAGTCACACTGCTAGCTAGTGTTTCCACCTTCTCTTTGTAACTTAACGCGATCTTTCCGTTTTCGAGTTTTGGACATGATTTTGGAGGATATCTTCGCAGTAGCGATTGACCGCAAAGTAAAGCTACCGGAAATGCACAACCCCACATCCGGTCTCAAACCAGGAAGTTAGCATTTTCTCGTGCACAGGGTCAATTGGGATGGGAGCAATGTTCATGGCAATGAAGGAACATGCTAGCATATTGCTACACAGAGGCAGATGCTAAATGAGGTTTTGGCTGCACAAATAAATTGTGCAAGTGTGTTATTAGCACATCTAAGAGAGAAGGAAGAAATGCTAATGCTGAAACTGACATGATTTTTACTACCTGGTAAAACTACAATAATTGCTGCAATAATTGGTGTTTAATATTAATAAATGGATGAGTACGGTTGCCTCAAATTCAGCAGGTCGGGAAACTTATTCTAATGTCTCTATTTTCAAATCAACAGATTCCTAAATAGTTTTATTATTTGAATGCTAAAGCAACAGCCTTGGGTTCTCAAAAAATATCAGAAGTAACATCCGAATTCACCGATCTACTCCTTTTATCTACCTCCTACTATCGCACACCTCCACATTGCACCTCTCGGGCAAGTGGTGAGTCAAAGATGTGAAGAGCCTATCGCCGCTCACACAATGGCAATCGCACGGAGTATCGCTTTATCTCACAGAGCTGAACTCGAGCTTTCGTTCCACTCTCCGTGCATAACCTCAGCGGTAAAAAGAAGCATGAGAGGTACGGTACATGGCCACAGCGCTCAATTAGGCACGACGGCCACTTTTGTACTTGACCCGAAGCGCTATGATGTCTTTTCAGTCCTTCTCTTGCCCGGGTAGGATTCCTGCTATGATGTAGTCCTATTTTAAAAGGTCCTCTCGGCCCCCTGGACCGACTCGCTGCTGAAAAGATGAATTGAATATACTGCAGCATTCTTCTTGCCCAAAAGGAAGACCTGAAATACTAATGAGCTAATTCCTGCTGTAGTCACATACACTTATCCAATTTATCATCCTGCTATTCGCAGTCTGCTGATTTACATAAAGATTACAACCAAGCAAACATTATTTTCATTGCTGAACCAATTTTGTACACAACGTTCGGTTGTGACTGAATCTCTTCAGTAGAGGATGAATGACAATGAGACAGATTCCAATTAGCGAGACAGCCTGTCCAATTTAAAATCCACACATTTTAATTGTATGCATTTTTTCCCCCACTTTATAAAAGTACATTTAATTGTACTGTACTTCATTTTGTTATGTGTTTTTGAATATATTTACTGCAACGCCAGCGTTAAAAAACATATTTTCTTCAAAATGATAATTTCTACTGCATTATTTATTCAGGATGGATGGATCTGGTATGGTCCCTTTAAGACCTACCATAGAACCGAGTCCACCAGAGCTTATATTATATTTTTACATGCTGTGGAGCCATTTTTGGGAGCATTTCAAGTTGCTATACATCAATACAACCATTACAGCCTAAATTTTAATAATATGCATGAATTAAGTGCATAGTAATTACATAAATTGCAAAAAAGTGCAATAAACTACAAAAAAATTGAAAATCGTTTTTGTTTTTTTAACATATATTTCTAGTTAGAGAAATTTAAGAGGCTTATCCCTCAAAACTGTAAATACAAAAAAGTTGCACAAAATAGTTTCCCACCACAGGAAATTTATTTTGAGTGTCTTCATAGTTTTATTTTTGAAATACACCAATTTTTATACACTGCGGGAAAAACGAAAATAAATATTATAATGCAAATTTGCAAAAAAGCAGCATATGCATCAAAATAAACTATTTCCAGCAGTGCAATATGAGTCCTAAGCATCCCAGAAACCACACAGAAAGTCATAAAGTCAAACATAACTTTTAAAAACACCAGTATAGGCTCATGAGGCCCTGATGGTAAAAAACTACATTTCCACGAAAATGACGTCACTTCCGGTTTCGGGCAGGTCATGGCGGACATGTGAAAGTTCGTGCTGACGTCTAATCCAATGTAGGAAGTGTTACAAACAGCTGATCGGATCAGCAAAGCGTGTTTCTGGAATATTATGTTTTTGTTGCTGCAAGTGCTTTTATGCAGTTTTTGCAAAGCTATATGTGGAAGGAAACTGTGACCGAGGACAAGCTGATGGCATAAGATGTAAGTACAACTCCTCCGGTTTCATATGCAAAAAAAATTATTACGCTAGCTTACGTGGTTGCAGAGCTACCGGGATTTAAAAATAGTTACGCAAAACAGAGCGTGCGGCTCTGACCGGCTTTAAAGGGTTAAATCCAAAAGGTCCAATCTTGACTGGAAAAACTGAACTGGATGTCAGTGACAACGTGCTACAGCTGATCCATTTTCAGCTTATATATACTTTTGTGCTGTTAAGATGTTTTATCTTTACACATGACAATAATAGACATGATGCTGTCCTGGATTGGTGCTGAGCATGTTGCATTTCTAACAAATATTCTTCTCGTTTACTAATTTATGGTTTATTTCTATTTTGGATTTCTTTCATCGATTAAAACCCAAAATGAGCATTAGGGTCTCGCCTTTCCTGGTGGGCTTTTATTGTGAAACATCTTCGGAAAAGATGTTTCACATTGACCAGAGGGGGCAATGTGCATTCCTTGTACATCGGAGAGACCAAACAGCCACTTCACAAGCGCATGGCACAACATAGAAGAGCCACCTCCACAGGACAAGACTCAGCAGTCCATCTGCATCTAAAGGTCAAAGGTCACTCTTTGGAGGATGCCAATGTTCACATTTTGGACAGAGAGGACAGATGGTTTGAAAGAGGAGTGAAAGAAGCATCTATGTCCACTGTGAGCGACCATCTTTGAACAGAGGCGGTGGTTTACGACACCAACTCTCTGCCATCTATAATCCAGTTTTGAGATCCCTCCCCAGACGCCTTAACGCCCACTCACATCCTGGGCCATCTGACCTCAGGAATTCACATGATAAGGTGGGGCCAGGTTTCACAATGAACTCACCCGAAACTCTGGCTGATTGGGGGCCTTTTGTCCCTCTGTGGGGGGAAACTCCCACTAGGTTTATATCTGGGACTCCCCACCATGTGACCTTAGAACTGAAGAAGCTTCTCGGATGAGAGGTGAAACGTCCTCAAGTAACTTAAAGAAGTCCAGACGCTTTTCTTTGCAAGCTCCTTTGACTACGATGACCTGGATGACTGAGAACCTTCACAGACATCTTCGGAAAATGTCGAGTTTCGCTGAGAGCTAGTCAGGTGACTACAACCACCCAATTTTTCCTATAGCAAGCGTAAACAGAAAACAAATCAGAATCGAGACTGTGCACTGGTCAGCATAGATAGATAGATTTCTTCCACAGCATGTCTTCTTTCTCTCTCCCCAACCAATCACAGCAGATGGCCCCGCCCCTCCCTGAGCCTGGTTCTGCTGGAGGTTTCTTCCTGTTAAAAGGGAGTTTTTCCTTCCCACTGTCGCCAAAGTGCTGCTCATAGGGGGTCATATGATTGTTGGGTTTTTCTCTGTATGTGTTATTGTAGGGGCTACCTCACAATATAAAGCGCCTTGAGGCGACTGTTGTTGTGATTTGGCGCTGTATAAATAAGACTGAATTGAAATAGAATAGGTATTGTTTATTAATTTTTTAACTTTCAATGTTTATTCTTTCTTTTTCTGTCCACACACTTTTTACTTGCATGTAACCAAAGTTTTCTTGAACGCCACAGGTCACTAGAATGTTTAGTGACCAGTAATCTTCTCCCTCGCCTACAGATTTCATATTTTCATGCAAAGATATGTTTTTAGATGTTACCCTCACAGTACCTTAACATTGGTCAGGAGGACAAAGCAGAAAAAGTGAAATATTTAGTGACTGAAAACTGTATTTTCTTTATTGAAAATAAAAACTTAAAATGACCCTACACAAGTGAAGAAACCTCCTTAAAAAGTATGCACTAACTCCGAAAGTCTGCGTGCATGCCTCAGAGCTGTTAATAGCATATGGATGTTTTCTACATCTGATCCAGCGGTGCTACTCTAGACAGTAAAGCAAGGCTGTTGACACTGCAGCTAATGCGCCGTGATTGTCGGATGCTGGCTTCAAGAGCCGTGACACGGGGAGCTCGGTCGATCAAAGCGTCGTCCAAGGGATACATGGTAATTCACATGGTAATGACAGGGTTGAGGTAAATTTGTTTAGACGTCAGCAGATGTGGCAGATACTGTATCTCCAGATGTCTTCATCTTTCCCTAGTGTGTCTTTTCAAGGATGACAATATACACAGATGGGACCTGCCAAAAAGCAGGAAGTGATTTCTTTTTCTAGAAAGGTATTTCAGGTTCGTAAAACTCCTGGGCATCTCTTTCAGGGCATTGCCCAAGATAGAACAAAGGCAAGCCTGTGACAAACATGAACAACAGTGCAGGACAATTTGATTTGCCCACATTTTTGGTCTGAGCAATTTATAATGCATGATTTCACAGCTGTTCGTGACATGAGCCTCAGTCGTGAAACGGCTTCAATTCAGTCGCCACAGAGCCGTGGTTTGATTGTGATTCCACACAGTTCTACTTCATAAATCCTCAATATTGCTCTTGTTCTGTTATTCAGTCTCATAACCGAGTGTTCATCAATTACCTGCAGCCATAGCGGAAAAGAAAACCGAGCATCAGCACGAAGCATTATTCTCTGAAGTTCTTTTTTATAAACACTTGACACAAAGTGACAATAACATAGAAATAATATATTAAGTCAACTGTTTCCTAATGACTCACTACATATTATATACGCATGACTTATACACTCGTGCATCATAACATGCAGCTGTTCAATTAAATTTCATGTCTATCATGCTAAAATGACAACATCGGTTCGATTCCATGGCAAACGCATCTGTTGCACACTGCACTCCTACACAGCTGCTCAAATCTTGTGTAGCGTTATTGCGCAGACGTCAAATTGTGATAGCATGGAAACATTAATGGATCAGGATCATCCAGACACTATAAACTGTCAACATGCTTTAGTTGGTTTGGTTTTACATACGCTCGGATTGGCCCGTTAATTACTGTTATCTCTGAAACACCCATCTTCCTATTGATTGTTATATCAAATGTGTTTAAATTAAGTTTATAAGTGTAAATAAATAGCAACCTTTGATTTTTAAAGTGCTCCAGATCATATATACTAATAAAGATGTGATAATTTGCGGCATTTCTCAACCCAAAACAATAAATAACAATAAAGTCAAAACAATAAAGCCAAAAAATGCACTTCCTCTCACTGCCACTTGAGGTGAGCTCCAAAAGTGATTCAGCCCCCATAGACTCTCATGTTAAAACTAGAGATGGACCGATCCGATATTAGGTATCGGTATTGGTCCGATACTGACCTAAATTATTGGATCGGATATCGGAGACAAATAAAAAAAATTAATTCGATCCATTAAATATCACTAAAACGCTTCACAAAACTTGCGACATGGTGGAACTTAGCTCATAACCGTAGCACATCGGAGCAGTATGCATCACGTGATAGAGCAGCTGTAGCGTGTGATACTTGTCGGCGGTCTGGTTGAGCATTTGGAGCCTCGCTACCAACCCGGCGTTTCATTTCCAAGAAAGTTATCGCAGAGAGAAGTAAAGCAAGTGTGTAAGTTCATCTCTGAATGTTTGTAAAGCGTTCCCACGTTAAGCTTATGACTGCCTCTCATTCTCTCCTGCTGCTACTTCAATCATGAAACCGATCAATGATCAGCTGATCGGCTTTTCTCTCTTGTTTGTTTTTGGCCCACTTTGCACCAGAAAGAGGAAACCAGCAGCTGAACAATAGCAGCACGTTTAAGCTTGATAAGCTGTTGTTGGAATTTATTTAATATTAATTTCTACACCAGGATCTTTTTCTACGCAGCTGACGGCTGGTAACTGTGCAGGGGCGGATCTAGCAAAGTTTAGCCAGAGGGGCCGATAGGGCATGAACAGGGAAAAGGGGGCACAAAGACATACTTTTCTTTCTTATTCTCATTTAAAATGTCTAGTTTTTAATAAATAATTATCTGAATCTTACATGTATAGAAGTCCATTACTGAATATAGTGACTATTAAGTCTAATATATACCCTAGTGAGCTATAGTATGTGTTCCTTTGGGAAGGTACCACCTGTGCAGTCTGCAATTATGTTGAAGAAAGATGTTGACTCTATTTAATTATTGTAGAAAAAAGAACTGATTTCTGTGCATTTTTTTTTACAGGTGCATTAAATTAAAGTTGATTACGTCGATTAAGCATCATGAGGCGGACGGTGGGGGGTGGTTCCCTTTTTTTTGCTGGGAGTTTGCAACCCTATTAGTTAGGTTGTTTAATATTTCTGCTAAGTCCTCTTTAAAATACCAGAATAGGGCGGATGGAGCAGGTTTAAGTTCATTAGATTGACCAGCATTGCTGAACTATGAAATATTTTGGGAGCAGTGTACTTTTTGCATACAGGTATAACCGAATAGCTTTAGTGTTTTGTTTTTTAAAACTTGAGTATGAACTTATACAAAATGCAGCAAGACATTAAAAACAGTTTTATTGATTAAAAAAACATTATATCAGATTCATATCGGTATCGGCAGATATCCAAATTTATGATATCGGTATCGGACACAAAAAAGTGGTATCGTACCATCTCTAGTTAAAACTGTCCAACCTTCCATTGTTAAAAAGCCTTTGTACACTATAATACAAATAGTTTTTCATATGATAGTTTCAAGCTGCATAGCATCTATAGGGTGGGTACATTCTTATACAGTATAATGGATCTATTTGGATACTGGCGTTTGGGGTGCAGATGTTTTGGTCATGCCCCGTTATCGGCGTCTGCCAGGCTTCACCTCAGCTAATATCAGAGGCTGAACTACTCGTCTCCGTTTGCGATGCTCGTGCTTTCTGGATCATTTTGACGTGCGGTGCAGGCCATCCAAGAAGTCTGTGCTTTAGTTTTAGTAGCATTTGCTAACTATGTTTGCTAGCATTCACTGACAATTTAGCACTCCACCCACTTGTCCAAATATGGTCACTTCTGGTTCTGAGAAAAATGACTTCATCGCAGCGGCCCTAACTTGTGGCTATATCCTTCCACAGACATAAAGTCAATGAGAGTTCATTGCTAAAAGATAAATCTGTAAATAACCAAGAAGAAAGGAGTGCAGAAAACACAGCCTGAGGTTTGAGGTGTCAATTCTCCTTTGCAGAACATCTGACAGCATAAGCTCACAAAGCATGTTACCTCCAGCAAGATGGTAAACCAAGTAAAACACTGAAACTGTCAGGTGATTCTCTCTCAGCAGTCAAGAGCGTCCTGACATTCAGCTGTGCTGAATCTCTGCGATCTGAAGGGGATTTCTATTACAGCTGTAAGACTATCATCCTCTCCAGAAACACCATCTCTGCTTTACCTTTTTACATCAGCAAAACATCATAATTACAGGCTCCGAGTGCGTACTCTGCGCACTCTTTCTCATTTTCAATTAAAATTCATTGTACTGATTTGCAGCGCTAATGTGGTATTATGCACTTCCACTAAACACAGGTGTTAACTGGGCTAATAGATGCTGAAAGAAGTGTTTAAATGGCATGTGTATGATGAATTTACCGTCACATTTTATAAATCTTAATTATTAGGAACCGCAAAATCCATTTACTGTAACTTTTTTAATCATGTTGAGAGATATAAAATATTCCAACATGATTTTAGCATTTTATTCTCTAGTGTTTGATAAGGTTTGTTTATTCAGCTAGAGATTACACTCGGATATACATGGACACTCACACCAGCCCTTGGGAACCTTGGCAGCTTCTATAGAAAAGAAACACTGTGTGAGCTTTAGCATCAAAGGAGATAAGAGAAAAACAAGAAAAATGCATTTCAACATATATATATAGCAGTGGCCTTTGTAGCAGGAAAACACATTGATCATAATGAACAGCACTGCGATATGGACTCATTATAAGATTGGTCAATTGCAATGTTAGATCACCTCTGCACGCACAGCCAGGAAGAGGGTGGGCTTTTGTAAAGGCAAAGAAAAGGGAAAAAGGATCAGTTTGTTGTCGCCTTTAAAGAGAAACTGTTCGCTATGCACCATTTCAATTTCAAGAGCATGAGTGGGCAACACAAGGTCTCCTCTGAAGCTGGATTCTGCTATGAATGCAGACAGAGAAAAAAAAACAGCTGCTTATCAAATGCAACTGGCGTGCATTTAAAAACCAGAGCCTCTTCCATCCATCGCCTGTTTTTCCAGCTATCCCTACCGCCCTGTCTCCATGTTATATCAGGCTCGGTCAATTAACTTGACCGGCCGTCTCATCTGCTTCTCTCAGTCGATGCGCTTTGCTCTTAGAAAACACCTTTTTCATCTTTCAGACACATTCCTGTGGTTTACAGATTGCCAGGGATTCAATTTGAGCCACAGAAATGTCCCGTGCAATTCTCAAGCTGATCAGCGAGTGAGATGGGACCGCAGCCTCTTGGCTGCCTTGCAATAGCTGCAAGAATCACCCTTGTCAATCGGAATTGCTATGTTGGGGAAAAGGTTTCAAAGGAAGTGCGTAATATATAAACACCACGACCACAGATTGAATGTTTGTGCCAGAGAGCAAATCTGCACTTGGAGGGTATCTGCTAAATCTCTAAAGCTGAACTTTTTCAGATATCCCAAAGTAATTTAAACTCCTTGCTCCTGCTTAATACACTCTGTGTGCTGCATAAATTACATTTGCTTCAACAACTTCCACAAATGTCCAGACAAAATCTGATCTGTAAGTGCGCTCCACCTCGCAGCTCAGCCTTTAAGCCGCGCTTCAATGCTCGCCTAATAGTGTGCAGAGCTCTTCTTTCCCGTACACCCATCACTTCCATCACCGTCATTCACATCAAAGTGTCAATCACATCACGGGGGCAGTGGGGCAGCTGCAGTACTGTCGCCAGCAGCAGCAGAAAAGTGAGTGCACTGATGAGGAATGGCATTGTGTTAAAAAAATACATGTGCTGTATCACAAAGGTGCATATAGAGGTATTTGCAACAAGTCAAGGCCAAGGCTTGCAGGTTTTGGGTTTAGTAACGGGTTTCATTATGACAAGGCTAACAAATCTTTAATGAAATCTTTTATTGCTATAAAATCTCACACTCTATGGCAACCCAGCTGAACTGAACCAGTTATTTCTGAACTCTCAGGAAATGATGAAGTAAGTGAACATACAGAGACGTACTCAGACATTCAAGTCATTCCCACTCAAGGCCATTCTTTTTCCTGAGCTAATACGTAACGTTGCTGGGACTCATTAATTACGTTGTCCTCACACTTTTACACTACTTTACCCTTTCATTTGGCTGATAAATACACACTTAAGCTGAAACATAAATCAGTTAAAACGATCGTGTAAAGACAAAAATCAAATAGACAGTTGGTCCATTTGTCCTTTAAGTTGGAAACAATGATTTTAATTGAGTTAGCCTACACTGTAGGAGTCAAATGAACTGACTTTAAGATTAGAAGCAGAGGGAAATATTGCTCTTACATACGTTTAAAGGATTTAGTTAAAACATCAATGCCAGTGAGCTAAAACAAAGAGCCAATCCACTTAGCACAGTACAGACTATAGGCTTGTCACAGAGCGAAAGAGCTAGCTTGCGGTATGCTAACCTTCCCGTTAAGTTGAGAAGGGTCTGGCTGCAGCCACTGTGGAGATCCACAGTAGGTGGAAACACGTGATACAGTGGAAACCGCGAAAGTGGATCGTAAAGGCTGGAACAGAGTCATTCATGTAGATGTCGCGTGGCTGAGAGCGGCTGGCCCGGGTTCGAATCCGACCCGTGGCCTTTTGCTGCATGTGCTACCCGCTCTCACTCCCACAGCTTTCCCGTCACTCTTCACTCTGCCATTTCAAATAATGCATTAAAACAGCCAAAATACCCAACATGGAACCCTAACCATCCAATTTGTTCCTCTCCCAACAAGAAAGCTTTAACCCTTTAAGACCTACCATAGAACCAAGTCCGCCAGAGCTTATATTATATTTTTACATGCTGTGGAGCCATTTTTGGGAACATTTAAAGTTGCTATACATCAATACAACCATTACAGCCCAAATTTTAATAATATGTATGCATTAAGTGCATAGTAATTACATACATTGCAAAAAAGTGCAATAAACTACAAAAAAATGTAAAATCGTTTTTGTTTTTTTAACATATATTTCTAGTTAGAGAAATTTAAGAGGCTTATCCCTCAAAACTGTAAATACAAAAAAGTTGCACAAAATAGTTTCCCACCACAGGAAATTTATTTTGAGTGTCTTCATAGTTTTATTTTTGAAATACACCAATTTTTATATACTGCAGGAAAAACGAAAATAAATATTATAATGCAAATTTGCAAAAAAGCAGCATGTGCATCAAAATAAACTATTTCCAGCAGTGCAATATGAGTCCTAAGCATCCCAGAAACCACACAGAAAGTCATAAAGTCAAACATAACTTTTAAAAACACCAGTATAGGCTCATGAGGCCCTGATGGTAAAAAACTACATTTCCGCACAATGACGTCACTTCCGGTTTCAGGCAGGTCATGGTGGACATGCGATAGTTCGCGCTGATGGACATAGGAAGTGTTATGAACAGCTGATCGGATCGACAAAGCGTGTTTCTGGAATATTATGTTTTTGTTGCTGCAAGTGCTTTTTATGCAGTTTTTGCAAAACTATATGTGGAAGGAAACTGTGACCGAGGACAAGCTGATGGCATAAGATGTAAGTATAACTCCTCCGGTATCATATGCAAAAAATAAAATGATTGCACTAGCTTACGTGGTTGCAGAGCTACCAGGATTTAAAAATAGTTACGCAAAACAGAGTGTGCTGCTCTGACCGGCTTTAAAGGGTTAAAAACCATCAATATTTGTAATATTTTTAATGTCTTTCTTTCATTATTCAATGTCACTGTATCGCTCGCTTTCTTTTTTAAGTTAATTTTCTATTTTTTTCTCCCTTTTAATCTTTATCTCGATCTTATTTGTTTAATTATACATACTCTCCCACTTTATTATTATTTTGCACTACAAATGTACAATGCCTCCTCCATGTATTATGTTTGTTTTCATTGTTCCTTTTGAAATAAAGCTGGAGGGAAAAAAAAAAGCATACTGTGGAGCTCCTCAGTGGCTGCAGCCAGGTGCTCTTGCGTAAGGTTGTGGTGCGACTTTGGGAAGGCGCGCTACACTTCTGGGAACTGTGAGTTGGAGGTGATGTCACATTATTTTAGCAGGAATCTTCCACTTCCAGAGAGTAGTTTACAGATTACTTTTTAGTCTTTAAAGACTTTAACGTTCATCTTAACTCGATACTGTGGCTTAAATTGATGCATTTCTACTGTTTCCTTGCTTGCCATTAAAGACAATTATGCAATGGATCAATTAAAAAAACCCAGAGCATTTTAATGCATGAATCAATTGATAATTTCACAGTCAATATAAAAGGAAGAAACTGAACAATCAGCTACCTGTATCAGATCCTCAGTACTCTGTATGAATTTACCCACTTTCTGCAAAGTCAGAGGGTCACAAATTGAGTGTGAACCGTACATGGTTCAAAACTAAAGGATTGTAGGAGTAATACTCTCAGGATCTCCTGAGAGAACTTATTAAATAAAGTGTCTGTTCATAAGGGCCTCACAAGCTTGGCTGACAGTGTCCCAAAATCCCGCGTTATCTACAAAATGTATATATTTTGTGAAGAGGGAGCTTGCCTGCAGGAAGACAGAGTCCTCAAGAGACTGAGTTTACACCATATGACTTCAGACTGAAAGAAATAAGGACTTATTTGTGTGGGGCTCACTTGGGATTTTGCTCGTAGAAAGACAGAGGGACTGGGAACCTAGTTTGTTTATAAGCATGTGCAGCTTGTTCAGCGGAGCGTGACAACGTCCCCCCTTCCTGATCACTCCCAGGCACGTACCCGAAGGATCGCTTAGCCCACACGGCAGCTTCGGTTGTTGTTTCGATGTGTCTTTCATGCTTCCTCTCAGCAGGATGTGCTAAGTAACAGGTCTGAAAGCACACAGATTAGACTCCACTCGCATTAAATTTGGATGCTCACAACCTGATTTGGAAGCTCACACTGTAATTGCAGCATTACGCAGGAAGAGTCTGGCCAAGGCACCGGGTGCATGTGAGTAAAATAAACAGAAAGAAACAGACATGGATACAGATTACGGAGAATAAAAGCACATGAAACAGAGAACTGGCTGTGTACAAATATCAAATGTGACTTAACTTAAAAAGATGTCATATTAAAGGGTAAGTCGCTCATGGACACACTCATGACTCGAGTGTGTAGGATGATGTAAACCTATCATGTATAATGTATAGCTAGTAATTCGAGGCATATATTTATTGGACTCGATTTTTACCCAAATATTTTATAATAAGGAAACCAGTTAAAACTAATAATTAAATTATTCCTGACCTGCTGTCCATCTACACCAAGCGGTGCATGACTAAAACCCAAAGATTATGATGGACCTCTCCCATCCCAACAATGGACTCTTCCAACACGTTCTCACTCCCAAAGCGTAACATTTTACGCTAGGTGACAAATCGTCAACATATTACGTTTTCGGCTACCCACCACGTTCCTAAATGACGACCTCGGAAAAATGAGGAAATATGAGAACCGTATGGACTCAATCTACACATGTTCGCTCTTTTTCTTCAAATCGCTTAGAAACACGCTATTTAACATCATTACAGTCATGGTTAAGGTCAGAAAAAAGGTTATGGTTAGGGCTAGGGATAAGGTTAGGTTTAGGGCTGGACTACAGGGCTGGAACGTCTATTACCGCGGGAGGTCATTGCACTGGATTTCGGCCATAACCCGCTGCGTACCATAAGAACGCCGAAGGTCTCCTTTCGCGTTCCTCAGGAACGCCCCGGGACGTGACAAAACGTCGGCATGTTACGCCTCGGGAGTGAGAACAGGCTGACTCTTCTCACTGTTGAGGTCTGGGAAGCGCTTCCGGTCCCTTAAGGCCAAAACAGAGAGAATGAGGAGGAGCTTCTTCCCCCGGGCTATTCGGGCTTTGAACCAGGTGTAGGACTGTAGGACTGGACTCACACACTGTTTATTTGCACATTATTTTACTGTAAATTTCTAAGTTAAAATCTGTACATTTTGTAGTAATCTGTAAATCTGTCAATTCTTACTGTCATTTAATGGTCGGGCATTGCACAGCAATAAACATTTCACCACATGTTGTACTGTGTATGGTTGTGTATGTGACAAATAAAATTTGAATTTGATTTGATTTGAACAGCAATGCGATCGATATTAATTAATTTCCGATCTATGGGTATCAGCATTTACAGCGACTAGTAAACCAAAAAAGAGAAGGCATCGGAGAAACGCCGTTCAATTCTGCTATGTGAGCTGCTGTTGCATCATTTACCACCAGAGGGCACTCTCTAACTCTCTGTTAGCAACAACTAGCTGATCTGAGCAGGCTCAAGCAAAAGGTAAATGAGTAAATAAATAAATATACCTGACAAAATTTAGGAAAAACGGTGCATATTTAGTATCTGGAAGAACACCAAACACATCAGCCAATATATCGGAATATCTCATTTTTAAATCATCAAAGATCAGCATTGGTTTTAAAATCCTGTATCAGGTTCTACTAATAATCAGTGTTGGTCAAGTTACTTGAAAAAAGTAATCAGTAACTAATTACCGATTACTTCCCAAAAAAAGTAATCCCGTTACTTTACTGATTACTTATTTTCAAAAGTAATTAATTACTTAGTTACTTTTTAAAAACACGATTTACAACCTGAATAGGTGATAAAGCGATAGATCTTTCAGCCCAATTCTACTTTTTCTGCATAATCATCATACAAAATGTAATCAAATGGAAAAGTCTCTTTTTAAAACTTGTTTTATTAGTTTTAATCTTTTAACTTTATGCATCAATCAAACATTAAATTATCTGCAACATTCTCTGACTGGAAGAAATTTGTTTAACATTTAAACCTATTTTCTGCACATTCCAGCACATAAAATATTTTGCGTGTTTACACTCAGTCTTTCAAATAGATGCAAGTAAAACACAGCAGAAAATAAATAAAGTCAAAGACTAGCGGTCCTGTTGCTCTATTTTCACCTGTAAAGCAGGAGTGGGGTAGGCGGAGGTTTACCCTGGTGCAGGTGTGCAGCGGTCAGTGGAAGAATCCGCGAGTTTCTCTGTGAGTTTCCCATTACGTCGTAGCTACTCGGTGCTTGCTCGGAAGTTTAGGGGTTTTTTCGCTGTAAAAAGAAGTTTTCTTCCCACGCACAACGGACACTAATGTTTTTGTCACTTTTTATGGAATCAAACTCAAAGTAAGGTCAGTACTTCCACGCTTTAAACGCTGCACGCTCATACTCTCTCTGCACTCGATATATGATCCATTGTTGATCTGCACACAGCTGTTGTCACGAACGTCGCGCTCGGTTACGTCACTGTCATGAGACATTCTCGCAAAAAAAATCACGGTTTTAGTAACGCAGTAACGCAGCGTTCCTACGGGAAAGTAACGGTAATCTAATTACCGTTTTTGCAATAGTAATCCCTTACTTTACTCGTTACTTGAAAAAAGTAATCAGATTACAGTAACACGTTACTGCCCATCTCTGCTAATAATCATCTGGATTTTGTTAAAACATCTGTGACTTTATTTGCTCCAAAAACACATTAATGTACAGTTCTCAAACAACAGCTCACAAACTGTACTTTTATATTTCTTGATGAAAAAAATCAATTTCAACAAGTTTTATACATTTCTCTTGTCAACAAACAAATAAAGGCATTTGTAGGTTAATTACTTGGCGAACTTTAAAGTGACTATTTGGAAGAGGCGCTGTTATACCTGTGAAACAGTTGAGCCACTGCCTCAACTTCACTGTCAGGAAGAAGCCAAGAAAACATCTATAAAAACTGCATTTTTAACAGCGTTACATAAGAAATTGATTGAAGTTTTTTAAGGCATCTGAAGATACAGCGTGTACACCTGAAAACATGTTAGTAAGAAGAAGAATGGAAACTAGAGATATGACAGTGAGAAATGGTGGAAATAAGCTTTAAAAACATTCAGTTTAATTAACGAAAGCACAAACGTAAAGTTTCTTACTTCCCTTCTTCAGGATTCTTTTAAGCAACGTTTGTTTCATTGTAGCTCTTATCATGTTTTAGGAGTCATAAGTGATTTTTCACTTGGTGATTAAAAGTGGAGGGTTGTCACATTTAAAAAAACAAACATTTACCTTGAAAGAAATGTGACAATAACTCACTCTTATTGAGTAATATGTCTAAAGTGACTGTTGTAGTTTATTTCTGTTGTATTAAATGTTGTTGTTCTAAGAAGGGTATTCATCTCCTTCGTCTTCCTCCCTTTGGGGGGTCATCACAGCAGATCATCTGCCTTCATCTCACCCTGCCCGTAGCACACTGGTCTACTTTCTAACCCGACTGTTCCGCTTCTTCTTTGCTAATCTCTTACCTTGAATGTTTTTCTGTACTTCCTCGTTTCACCACTAAGTCTCCTTTTCCTCCTTCCTCTGTCAGGACACCAAACACCTTCTCAGTTTTCCTCACTACTCCAGCTCTACTGTCACAGCTATCTGGTATCTCCCCCTCCACCCAGATCTTTCTTCAGCTTCCACCACTTAATTCTTGTGTCTGCCTTCACTTAACTTCACTCGCTTAATCTTCTTGATTTCCAAAGTCATTCTGCAGATTACCATCCAATGTTGCTAAGCTACATTCTGACACCACTGTACAGTATAATATCTCTTTCAGCTTGCACCTTCTGCATAAGATGTAATCCACTTGGGTGCATGTTTCTCCACTCTTATATGCCACCCAATGTTTCCTCTTCTTCTTAAAAAAATATCTTTACATTACTTTTTGCAAAAACCACCACTATCCTCCATTCTTCTACTCTCTACACCATACCTACCCAACAGCTCCTCATCGCCCTTGTTCGCCTCCCCTACACGTCCACTCAAGTCTGCTCCAAAAACAGAAACAGTCACCATAGTGTCCCAGGTCAACTTTGGCACAGAAACAAACATGTTTACAGTTTTCCGCAAAAATTGCTCTGCGGCTAATTTCCCCTTCATAACAGCTGTGATCTTTTTCTGAATTTATCAATTTGTCAAGGCTTAAAGTCAGGAGCACAGAGCGATGCTGCTGGAAGCTGTTTGATACAGTTTGATTGGATTCAAGTCACTGAACTGGACTTTTTTTTTTCCATATTTGTATTGTTTACTCTGTTGCTGCACAGTTAGTAGGTATGTGTAATTAGCAGGTAATAGCTGCTACTAGTGCTGGACCATATCATACCGTTCACGGTAATACCGGTATAATGTTGGGCAACGATAAGAAAATGAAATATCGTCATAGATTATTGGTAAAACGTGCGTGCGCAGTGCCTTTGTTTACATACGTACATGGAAGGAAAAAGCATGGCGGCGACGCAAAATGAGAAGAGCGAAAGCGGATCATTGAGTGAAACGGATGAACCAGAACTGGTTTGTAAAAATGCTGCAACTTCACTGGTGTGGAACTGGTTTAGCTTTCGTCCGTCAGATACACAACAAAGCACTATTTTTGGTAGAGCATGCTAGCGGGCCGTCGTTATTACCGTGTTGTTTGGAAAATACGGCACACTTAAAATCAATCCTTTGATTTTTCTGAAAGTCGACAGAGCCCCTTATAATCCCGTGTGCCTTATGTATGAACTCTGGTTGTGTTTACTGACCTCGAAACGATTTTATGTACACGGCAAAATCTGTCAAATGTTTCAGTACGACTTTGCTAAGCTACGAAGCCGCACCGCTTGATGGATTGTCGGAGGCTATCGTAGGCGGAGCCTCGCGGAGTGATACGTACTGTACTTCAACATAATGTTACCGTATTGTGTGTGTATAACCTCTTTTTAAGTTTTGTGGATATTATACGTGGTTATGCTGAGGATATGTCGGCCAGTTTCCACTGGAAATGCCTTTTGGTTAAACTGTCAGCAAAGAATTTGCATTTGCACTGTTACATTTTTATATAACTTTAATGCACATAAACAGCTGCTTGTTTAAGTGAAAATACATTGATGGAGGTTTTTTTTGCACTAATAAAGTTGAGGAGTCGTAAAGTATTTTGTCTCGTGTCAATTATATCGTCAGTTATATCGTTATCGCAAATTTTCAAATGTATATCGTGATAAATATTTTTGGTCATATCGCCCTGCTCTAGCTACTATAATTTGTATGCTTGCTACAGAGCAAATGTGAGTGTGTGTGTGTGTGTTGACGCGATTGGGATTGAGGAATATTAAAAGTGTTAACATGTTGCTAAACTTGACTCCAAAATTGGTCATTGTGTGCAGTTTAGAGCGGTTATTACGACTGACTTGATGGTGTATTTTGTGCTATTTTCTTTTCTTATGAAAGCAGATTTTCTTAGAATTTGATTTTGAGAATTTTCCAGGTACAATTAGAGAAAAAATATAGAGTCAGTCGGTATTATTCTGTGGATACAAAATGTTATAGCAGTTTGTCCAATACCAAAAGGTTGATTCTGTTCATCTGGACATAACGTTTTTTGTGAGAGAAATGTTTCGTCAAGCTTACAAACAGTACATTTGCACAATGACTGAAACTAGCCCACTGAATGCAAAGTGAGCTGTGAGGTAGGTAGAACAGACTCTACCTGGATGATTGAGCATGCATCAAGACAGTTTGTCCAGTAATTTTGCTAAAAGCTAAAACGTTCAACAGTGGCATTAGATTGCAGCTATTATATCACCAAAGTCATTGAGATTCATCATCAGGGGACCATGAATTTGGGTTTAAAAGTTTATATCATACAAGCTGTGATATTTCATTCAGGATCAAAGTTGGGGACCAATTAAAGAGACAGCCATCACTGTCCCCGAGGCTGCACTGCGAGCAAATGCAAACTTTTATGACAGATAAATGATTTAATTTTAAAACCTTTAGTGCACGTTCAAGAACAGGCTTTTATACTTAGGAGTTAATATGTTGCAAGACAACAAAACAGGATTGTAAAAAACAGATGAGCCCTCTAACCACACCAGTTTCCCCTTCTTCACGGTTCCTTTTAACGTGGCATATCTGTTCTAAATGACATGTCTGATGAGCCGGTTGTGATTGTTTTCCATCTACTGCTCGTCTCACAACTCCACGCGGTGTCGACAGTCCTCGAATGTCTGAAAATGAGCAAACGGTAAAGGCTTGGTGGTGTCAAGAGAACCGGTAGAGACGTGACTTTGGTAAAACAGATCTGGGCTCTGCGGTAAACTGGGTGTTGCTACGGCTATGGGAACGCATGCACAAATAGATTCTCTCAACACCTCCGGAGATGGTGTGAGACTGTCAGCTGAGGCAGCATATGTGAGTGAGCTTCTCACAACTCTTCAAAGAGCGTCACATGATCGACTCCTCATTAATTGGTGACAAAATCTTATGATGCGTTACTTTTCTGTTTGTGTGAGAGGGGAAAAAAACGGTCGTCTCTACGGGGTTTCATTTCATAATTTACCTGCTTCTGTTTGCTTTTATTAGGTACGTTCCCACAGGGCTTGTCCTATGTCTCTGCAAGCTCAAAAGCAAACGTCTGAGGCTGACAGGCAATATGTCAGCCTCCCTCTGAGTGACAGACCAAGGTACTTAATGCCTGACATTTCATAATGTAAATAATGCTGTGGCGGTGCATGTCTTACATCCATCTGAGCAATATGCCACCAGTCCCAAAGTGACTCTGCTCTTTACCTGCAACCTTTTTTCATAGAATTTCAATGCTGCTCCTGCCAGTACCAAGAACACCGTCAGTATTTGATCACTTAGATCTGCCGCTCTCTATCTGTATTACTTGTAGATGTCAGTTGAAAACAGTTGGCAGTTTGAACAGTGATGTAGAAACACTGTAGTACTTAACTGGGCCTTATGGTGCCTCGAATGAGCTTTTATTATAAAGGCCAGTCTTGTGATTGAAATCATTCTTTTCAACTCTGTGATCTAATCTACAAATATTCCACAAAATAAATAAAGTAAATGTACAAATGATGAAACACTCAAAAATATTAAGGAAAAAGGGTGAAAAATTGAGAAGAGCTGGAAGTGGTGCAGGGCTACAAAAGGAGACAATGGGGGATTGATAAGAATGTAGCGATTTCAGTTACATATTATCACTTATCATTTGATTCATTATTGATTGTCACTGGGTTCTCATCAGCTTCCCTTTGAGTCTCCGTCATCTTTAAGCATCACATCAAAGGCTTTATATTAATGCAAATTAACTGTATGCTCTGTGGGTAGATGTGTGTGAATGTGGGAGATATTTGCCCACTTTGATGTGATCAGTGTCGTGGTTGTTACTCAAAAAACTAATTATTACACATAATACACAAATACTTAATTACTCCAAGGAGAAAGTAGTTCCTTATACTACTCGTTACATAACTTTCATGTTACACTGTAGAATGATCTGAAACACAGTGTCTGGTAATTACATAATTACCATTTAACAATGTAAACCTACAGGCTACGGCTCCACACACCAACACATATGATCTTTCTCTTAGCAGAACACAAAGATGATGAAAACCAAAAGAAAAGTTATGTCCATGCTGCAGACTGCGCTGCTATTTTCCTCCTCCAACGTATGAACTGAAATCAGCTGATTGTTGTGCCAGTACAACGACCGATAAGCAGCAGGGCAGACGGACGAATAATTCCAAGACATTGGAGTACTGGCAATGGTTCTCTACAACAACCAGTTCTCAGTTCTTCTCTTTTAAGGGGATAACTTCCATCAATTAAGGTTGGCTGTTTCATGGGTAGGACCACAGACTTGTCAGTGATGATACAGCCTGCAGACTGGAAGCCTGGTATCATTAAATGTGGCAGGTTTTACCACTACACTACTGCTGAACTGTTGTGTCTAGGGCTGGGCGATATGGCTTGGTATAACGTATTTTCCACACTATAAGGCACACTTAAAATCCTTTAATTTTTTCAAAAATCGAGAGTGTGCCTTATGTATGAATTCTGGTTGTGCTTACTGACCTCGAACCGATTTTGGCTGCAGAAATCTGTTAAAATGTTTTAGTACAACTTTGGTAAGCTGCACTGCTTGATGGATTGTCAGAGCATTACGGCTGCCGTAGTGAGGAGCTTCGCGGAGTAATCTGGGTCCAAAACTCCGTCCTTTCAGGTCCCAAAGTCAAACGAACACTAAAAGTTAAAAACGGTCTAAATTCTTTAATCTTTAATAAAATCATCAGCGTTGCTGCTTTACCAGGTGTAACAATTACGTTTAACATCCAGGAATCCATGAAAACAGAAGTTATTAAATTTAACAGAGTTAGAAGTTAACAGGAAGTTAGCTTGCTAGTTTCCACCTAAACATGACATACTGAGAGATTTTTGAAACTAATTAAAACGTACAGCTCTGCTACCACTTCCAACATAAATGAAGACAGAAAACTAAACAGCAGTGACGTTTGCAGGGTTACTGAAGTTGGACTACCTGGTATATAATGTTGTGCTACGTGATTGCTAGCGACACAGCTATGTTAGCATAACATTAGCACAGTGAAGCTGGAGGATGAACGCCAACTTTTTTCCACTCGATAAAAGTCAACGGAAGTGGAGGAAGCGCAGTTTTTGGCTTTCCCCATATTCCAAAAGTGCTTCATGTCTTTGCTATGACTGTCGGCATAATTTGCAGATGATAATGGTTTTAGCCGCTGCGATGCTTTCGACCAAAACAGGCGCAGCTTGATGACATCATCAACATGCGCTATTGCGATAGAGCGGTATAGTCAAAATCTCTATCGTTGGCCAAATTTATATCGTTTCTATCGCCCACCCCTAGTTGTGTCTTTTTAAATCATCGTATGCTATAAATGACCCACTAACCCCATAACCGTAACCTTAATAACCACAATAATAACCTTTATACTTGTCATTCAACACCATAAAGAATACATAAATTAGAGGCACACAGAATGCATTTTAAGTACACAATATGCCAAGTCTGTAAAATCACATGGGGAGGGATAAACCATTCAAAAGTTTTGGCTGAATCCACTCTCAGCTCTACGTAGACCTTAAAACAACAAAAGGCATCTGCTCACGGTTCCCAAGAGGAAGAGAATACATCAAAGCTCAAGACGCAAGTCTTCACTAATCCATTTAGTGAACTAAAAGCAAACACTACAACATTAAAAATAAATCCTGTAGCAGACGGCAAGACAATGAAGAGTCAGAAAGTAATCAAGCTGAAATGAAACGGGGGTGTTTTCAAAGTTATAAAGAAAAGACCCAAATTGGAGGAGCTCAGGTCAAAGTTTGGAGTTAAAAAACTAGATTTCCTTCATTCCTCACAGATATTTTGTTTTGCATATTTAACCTTCATCTGTTTTAGGTTTATTTTTTAATTCTCACAAGTGCCAGTTGAATTTGATCCTGCACATTGGTCGGTTTGGCGACGTAGATCATAGCAGCCGTTAGACTGTAAGATGGTAATCCTAAATGTTTTTGTTCTCGTTCATTATACAAACTTAAAGCTAATCCCACAGCCAAACTTGTTGTGTTGAAATGATCGAATGTTGACGGAGCAGTGGGAAAAGAAATGTTTGTCCTCTACTGTTAGCGCTTAGCTCAAATTGAATCAACACTTACAGTATGGCAGTTACATTTCTTATGTTTTACTGGAAATGAATGAGAAAGACTTTTAATTCACAGCCTGTTCACCTGTTTGATTGCACTACTTGTGACTGACACACATGAGTATTGACGGATTCTCAGCGACACCGTCTTTAGATCTCGCCGTGCCATTACTACAGCGCAGTGCTGTCCACCTACACAGCTCAACACAGCAAGTTCACAGCAGCTCTCTGTGCTGTCAAATGTCTTTCTGGAGAGTGCGAGGAAGTAAAAGAGACAGACACAAAGAAAAAAAGATTGACAAGCACAAAAAAAGAGAAAAGTCCAACAGAATGACAAATCATGCTCTTGATAAACACTGGGGCCATTGTCTGGGAGAGGGAGAAGTTTTAGAAGTTAAACTTTGGGCATGTGACTGTTACGGATTCAAATATTGGGGATGGATACAAGAGGAAAACCAAAATAACAACACTGGTCCGGCCGGGTTGAGTCAAACGATGATTTAATGAATACACGCGTGGGAGATCTGATGTTGTCTGCGTACAGTGTCCATCTCCCACGCGTGTATTCATTAAATCATCGTTTGACTCAACCCGGCCGGACCAGTGTTGTTATTTTGGTTTTCCTCTTGTATCCATCCCCAATATTTGAATCCGTAACAGTTTGGGGGCTCGTCCTGTGGTATTTGGGTGGAAGTTGGAGGTTTGGACGGTCCGAGGTTGTCGAACGGACAGGCACGAGCCAGTGGTCTGACATGAGTGGGCATAAGCTGGCTTATTCAAAGGTAAGGCACTACCTGTTGAAATATTTCCAAAGTGTGCCAAATTGGACATGAAAAAATTAAAGTCTACTCACTGAAATTACTGGTAGATGTCTGTTTTGATTTTGATGAAAAAATCTCATGAGAATTGAAGCTGAAGTAATGATAACGAAACGTTGAAAGTGACAGTACTGAGGATTTAAAGCAGTTGGACTGCTGAGAACTTTGGGCATGTGACCAAAAAACTTGAGTCCTGGATTTTTATTGAAGCTGGACATAAGTGTGTGATAAAAGTACAAATCGTGGGTGTAGCGTAGGATACACGTGTCCAGGCTGCCTTTTTATTACTTTCGTTTTGATGCCGTGCATGCGTGCAAGCGTGTTTTCCTTTGTTTGTTGTTTGAGGCTAACGTGACTCCTGTGGCCAATGTTTCATGAGTCATAATTACAACCTCCAATCCAGCCTGACATGCAAGCTTTCAGTAATCTGAGGGATGAGCAAAAATGCCTTAAAGGTTAAATATTAAGAGCATCAGAGCCCTTATCTGTATCCCTTTCACTTTGGCTCCGTGGCATGCCGTTGACTCATCTGTTTATTTATAAAGCGGCTCCGATTGTAAAGACCAAGCACATCTGTTCCTGCTTATAGCAACAACTCGACATATTTAATGCAGGATGTTCTCGAGTTCGTCGTCTGCATCGGCTGAAAGAATAGGGGCAAATTGTTTCACAGTCACACAAGTCTATTCATGTCACAAAACCAAATAGGGCTGCTAAATAGTAACGACTGTTTGGTTTTTGAGGGTGAACGCAAGTTGGTGGAAGCAGAGCTGCAGAAATGAAAAATAGGAGGAAAAAATCCAAACGGTTTCTGACATTCTGGAGATTTTTCCCTCCCTCGTCTCCGCTGTACGGTCATTTTGTGTCATGAGCTACACTAGTTTGTCAAGCCCACAGAAACACCCGCGGCACAGGATGGGATTTCAGTCCAAAGCAAAGTGCAGGCCATGGGAGCCGGTGATACGTGTTTGACTGTAATTGGTTTGGTTACAGACAGGCCTAAGTGGTGTGGGTGTAACACCGAGCTGTGCAGTGTGGAGCAGGACTTGGAGATTTGGAATTGAGAGGGGGGAAAGACTTTCAATGTTTTATTGCCTTCCAGTCGAGGCTAATTATGTTTTGACTCTGAAGAAGAACAAGCAGCCTTGTTGAGATATCAGTGCTCACAGCAGATGAATATATTTGAACTGTGCTCTAGTGATTTTTTTTCATTAAGCTTCCCAAAGTCTCTCTTCGCATCTCGTGATGTTAATTAAAGTTTCAAGCAATTATTAAAAAAAAGCATTTACGCTAAGATAAAGCATGCTTTGTATAGGTTTTGATTCGTGCGCAGATTCGAGCCGAGAGAAAGTGTTGAGCTCTTTTCCTCCTCCTACACCCGCTGCTTGTTCCCTCTACAGAGGGAGCAAAAATGCTGCAGAAAAAGCAGCTTCCGATAAAATGTGGACGACACGGCACATCCACTGCCAGCTAATGTCCGAGTAGACTCACACCACATTCACATTTATACTCCAGATACTCTGAGTGAGGGGATCCAGCATCATCAGCTGGACCCGAACGCTAATTCACTCGCTGTTAAGTGAACGGCTTAAAATTCCACGAGTGTGAACCTGCTCTAAGAGCTGAACCGAAGCAAAGGTTTGACATCGTCATCACCTGGACGACGGCCACGATGTGGGAACACCCACAGAATTAAGACACACTCTTCATCCTGGTGACGCAACAAAAGAAAAGCCAAAGTGTGTCTCTTCCCAAAGTTTCAACACCAAAAGCAGTGCAGAAATTATAAGCCAATGTTTCCATTAGGATGTCATAAAAAATAATAACCTTTTTAAAAATATGTCTTCAGTCATTATTCCAGAAAAACATCAAAAATCCAGTAACTATGTGAGTGTTTTGGTTTCCCTCACATTAGTGTGAAAGGGAATATTTTGGAATCAAGAGACATTATAATACTTTCTCATAAATAACTAAAAATGTTACAGTTGCAGCTCATTTTGATCAATAATCTTTTTTCTGGTCTAGAGGAGGTTTCTCTCTTTTTGTGGTGACTGATTTCACTTTAAATCGATGTTACGGTTAAAAAACAGAGAAATGTTCATAATAATCATAAAAAGTATGTAAACTTTGAGGTGTTAATACAACTATCTGTAAATATTTTGCCCATGCAAGAAAAGCAGGCCAATACCAACACTTTAGTGCAAATCCTAAAAGAACTGCATTTAAGGAATTCCACTTTTTCTATGCAATCATTTGTTGTTGTTTTTTATCACACAAAATAAATCTGTCCAGCTAAACTCAGCCCCACTGCTAACCCTCAAAACCTGCGAGGTGTCCCAGCCCTATGCTATGAAAATATGTCATTTTTGTTTTTGCAATTGTTCTCTCATGTGAGGCAAAGAGGAGACAGGAAAAAATACAATATTCTGATTGAGACACTTGGAATGGGGTCTAACCACAAACACGCTTTTTACTCTGGATGCCCTGAAACATCTGACACCTTATTTGAGACTTGACACAGAAGCTTTGCTGTAAATATGCTCCATCCTCATATTAAACTTGGAGCAATAATTAAGCAGCCTGTTACAGGTGCACTTGCAGTTTCTTCCTCCTGCCTCACGAGGAACTCCAGCTGTGACCTGCAACGCCGTCAAACCTAATCTCCTCAGTCCTGCCATTAAAAGAAAGGGCCCACGAGCAAATACAACTGTCGACTTTGCAGTTCCTTTTACTGGCGCGTCTCAGGAAACCTGTCAGCAGTAGAGAAAAGAGGAAGGCTCAAGCTGCTTCACCTCTCCCACAACCTGCTGCACTACCTAAAAATCCTGCCCTCTGGCCACAGATGCTCAAAACGAACAGCTTTATCCCGACATCAGTTGAGTTGCTCAGACTGCAGAAGTTCCTGAGATAAAGCCCCTGGACTCCCACCACAACCCGTCTCTGTACCTTCTTCAAGGGGTCATTCTTTGCCCACCAGACCAAAACCACGTGCTCATTTAGGCCTGATATGAGATTCAAATACCATGAGTTAGAAGATTCCTGTGGAAATGATGGGCTAGGACTCCTGACTTGTGTTCTATAAATTTCAGATCCTTCATTTCAACCATGAAATGTGTGGAAATGTGTAGATTATTACATATGTGATATAGCGCTATACTTAGTCCCTAAGGACCCCGAAGCGCTATGTGGACCTGACAGTTTAATTAAGAAGTGGGGATCTGTACTCTCTCTCTCTCTCTCTCTCTCTCTCTCTCTCACTCACACACACACACACACACACACACACACACACACTTTGAGCAGCGGAGACTCGGTTGGTTGTCCTGAGGCCGGTGTGCCCACCTGATGGCGGCCGGCCTCAGCGCACACTTGTCTCTGCTGTGATTTCGTGACGCTTTAAGCTGACACAGTGAATCACTTACGCTGCTGTTCTGCCCGGACCAGTGCACCATAGCCTGGTTGTGAGACGAATCTCCGGTCAAAGCGAACGTCGAACTGTTAAGTTTTAGCTCCTCCTGCCTCGGACCGGCGGCTCTCCGCTCCTCTCCGCTCCAGCGCAATTCAGAGCGCGCCACTCTGCGCCCAGCCACCGTGCCCGTGGCCTCTCGCCGGTCCTGATTCTGGGCCGAACGGGAGGATCCGACTTTGTCCCCGTGGCTGTTCCTCCTGGCGCGCCTCCTCACACCTCCGACACGGCCGTTCTTCTTCTGGCCACTCGCAGACACGTTGGAAACTTTCATCTGCGTAAACTCGCTCTGGCCGAGTTCGCCTTTTGCGCGCAGATCTCGCGTATTCCGTTTGAGGCTCGTCTCTGGGTATTCCACCCGAGCTCGAGCGCATTCAGCGGACCCAGCTGCGCAACTGAGCCGCGGAGTTTCCGCACTCGCGGCCCCGAATCTCCGCTCACTGTTCCCAAAAACTTGTCCCCTGAACCCTGTTGCGGACTCGCTCGTGTGAAATTTCAGCAGTAATTCCTGTCCGAGCCACTTACTTCCAGGCTGGCACGAGCGGCAAGTTATCTCAGCCTCGCCGGCGTGAAGGAAGCAGGGCACCGCGAAAAGCAGAAACCAAAACGCGCGGTGCCACTTTGGGCAAAATATGACCTCCCCGTTCATCGCGGGCGGTGCGCAGGATGCCGTGGGTGCTGGAAGTCCTTTCCCCCTCGGCTGTCCTCCCTTGATTTTCGGGGTGTAAACTGGCGCTCGGCTCTGGAAGAGGAACTGCTGCAAGTTGTGGCGTTGCCCAAATGCAGTGTTGTAAAAAGTGCGGCTGAGCCTAAGTGGTCCAAGTTGAAGGATTTGATCAAATGAAGCCGCGCGCGCATGGGGGAGGAGCTGAGAGATCCAGACTGAGAGATGGAAGGATAATGTTGCGACTGTCTTTCTCCATATTTGTTATTTGCCAGCATATGGCAGCCTATAATTAAAGCAGTCAGTGATACAGTCATTTTGTTCTGCTGCTCTTTTATTTCTCCTCACAGCCACATTTTCAGACGAAGCTGCTGCAGCTTGTTTCTTTCCTCCTCTCTCCTGTTGCTGATTTTATCACCAACCTCCCTCCGGGGAAGCACATTTCTTAATTTAGCAAATGAAACTGAGTTATTTTACCTGTGATGAACTTGTTTGGATCGGGCCCTTTCGGGTCTCAGCGGGAGCTTCGGGTAATTGGAACGTATTAATATGTTTCCAATTAAGCGCACTGTCACGGATGACATATTCCATGACTTATTAAACAGCAATAAAGAATTTAGCAGCCCACGCGGGAACATGAGATTTTTACACTTTGCATCTCTTCATACATCTCTCACCCCTCCAGGATGTGTTTGCGTTTACTGTGCGCACCAGTCCAGCTGTGGAGGCACCTGCGAGGCTCAGTGTGGACTGAATCATGAGTATTTCAATGCTCTGGGAGACATCGGGTATGGTTTAGTGTCAGGCAACAGGGGGCGAGTGGGACAAGGCTGGACATTCATTTCTATCTGACCCTGCAGGTCTCTGTGCCTAATAACTGAAGGATGAGCACTTAGTAGCACAAAGGCTACACAAATGGCCACAGACTACTACAACAGCTGGCTGCTTTCTATTTTGCAGCCATGAGGGAATAAAATGGACAGATTGAGCCTGGAGAGGTGATTATTTTACCACAAGGAAAAATATCTAAAGGCGGCAGATTAAAGTGTAAAGGCTCATTGAAGTATTGCCAAACAACACTCCTGTGTAGAGAAACGCTTCCTCCCAACATATTTGTGTCACGTGCTCTGAAAAAGCTGCTGAATATAAACTCGCTGGGTTTGAAAAGAGTCTTCTGTTGATAAGGAGCCATCTGGGGCGATGACAGTGCAGTGCTGCTCATTCAGAGCCACCTTCACTGTTTCCTGAGAGCAAATCATCTCATTTCTCCGAGCTTTGAACCATAATCAATAGGGATGCAACGATACCAATTTTTTCAAACCGATACAATACCGATACTTGGATCTGAGTACTTGCCGATACAGAGTACAAAAAACGATACTTCTACCACACACACACAAATACAATTAATTGGAAGACTGGTTTTACTTTATTCTCTGCCGATAAAAAATAAAATCTTAATAAAAATGACCACAAAAAAATTTTCAAGTGAAAAATAAGCACTTCTGTTAAATTATTGCAGAGTCTCCACATTGTAATTTTACAAAATATCACTGAACTATTGGCACTGTCTCGAGCTTTCAGAATAATAAATAAACACTTGTGTTTGGAATAAAATAAATACAAATTAGGTTTGAGAATAAATTAAACTTTTAAATTATTGCAGTGTCCATATTGTAAACAAACAAACAAAATAATTATTATAAAATAAATAATAAATAAAATAATAATTGGCCCCCTAGTGGCCAATCTAAAAAACTACAACAGAAATGACAAGCCACCCTCTGATTAATGAAATAAGTTGGTATCGGTTCATGGTATCGGTTAACTTTTACGAGTATGAGTACACACACATTTTACAGTATCGGCCCCGATACCCAATACCAGTATCGGTATCGGTGCATCTCTAATAATCAAGCCATTTAACAGGGTCATGTCAGATGATGATTTTAGACTTCCTAAACTGTCTAAAGCTATATTTGTTTTTCTTTGTTTGCATTTACTGCTATTTTGTTGCTCATGGGGTTAATAAACCCAATAAACAATCCACTTAGCTCACTATAACCTTCAGAGATGGTGGGAAAATGTATCCTGCAGCACTCTCCAAGGTCCTGATCCTGGAGTTTTCATGGTTAGTTACAAGAAGCTACATCCTCGTTAGATGATCCCTGCACTCACAGTTTAATGCACTTTGCCAATAAACCAGGCTAACAGAAACCACTTTATTTTCTATTAAACTCTGAAAATACTCAATTTTTGATTAAAAATATTGGCTAATTTTGAATTTGATGACAGTAACAGTGACAGGACCACGTACCACTGTGTAGCATCTGTAAACATCGGGGACCTGAGAAGATCTCCTGCTGGAGTTTAGGGACAGCAATGTTTCCTTGGTCTTTTTTGTCATATCTTTGGTTTCTTGATGCTCAAAATGTTGTCACATGATGAAAGGTCGGGACTGCCGTGATTTCTGGAGGTGTTCATGCAGTGATTTCCATGACAGAATCATGTCTGGGCCTGAAGATCACACGGATCCAATATTGATTTTCAGCCTTCAGAGATTTCTCCACATTCTCTGAATCCTTGGATGATATTTTGAAGACATAATCAAAGAGGAATGTTATCCCAAAAAATGTCGACATTTGCAGTCTGTTCCAGCTGTCCATCTTTACTACAGGGAAACTGGTTCTATAAGATGCTCCTTTATCATTTAATCGAAAAGTTGCCGATTAACCTAATTAATTTCAAAATGTTTCTCCAGCTGTTTCTTTTTATTTATTTATTAACCTTTATTTAACCAGGAAAATCCCATTGAGATTAAAAACCTCTTTTTCAAGGGAGACCTGGCCAAGATAGGCAGCAGCAGGTGTCTCACAGTTACAGAAACTACTCAAACACAGGCAGAAACAACACACATGCAACAATAAGTGAAAGAATACAAATAAAATAAAATAAAATTTAATAAAATTCAAAGAGTCACAGTGAGTTTAGAGGTTTGTGTCACTGAAACTGGTTTGTGTCTCGTTTCACGTCGTCTAGCATAACTGACCACAAAGGCCGTGTCTTTATACTGAGATGTAACCCGTTCATAACCTCGGCTAGCTCTAAAAACAATACTCACAATCAGTGTTGGTCAAGTTAGTTGAAAAAAGTAATCAGTAACTAATTACTGATTACTGGAAAAGTCTCTTTTTAAAATTTGTTTTATTAGTTTTAATCTTTTAACTTTATGCATCAAGCAAAAATTAAATTATCTGCAACATTCTCTGACTGGAAGAAATTAGTTTAACATTTAAACCTATTTTCTGCACATTCCAGCACATAAAATATAATATTTTTTGTGATTACACTCAGTCTTTCAAATAGATGCAAGTAAAACACAGCAGAAAATAAATAAAGTCAAAGACTAGCGGTCCTGTTGCTCTATTTTCACCTGTAAAGCAGGAGTGGGGTAGGCGGAGGTTTACCCTGGTGCAGGTGTGCAGCGGTCAGTGGAAGAATCCGCGAGTTTCTCTGTGAGTTTCCCATTACATCGTAGCTACTCGGTGCTTGCTCGGAAGTTTAGGGGTTTTTTTCGCTGTAAAAATAAGTTTTCTTCCCACGCACAACGGACACTAATGTTTTTGTCACTTTTTATGGAATCAACCTCAAAGTAAGGTCAGTACTTCCACGCTTTAAACGCTGCACGCTCATACTCTCTCTGCACTCGATATATGATCCATTGTTGATCTGCACACAGCTGTTGTCACGAACGTCGCACTCGCTTACGTCACTGTCATGAGACAAAAATCACGGTTTTAGTAACGCAGTAACGCAGCGTTCCTATGGGAAAGTAACGGTAATCTAATTACCGTTTTTGCAATAGTAATCCCTTACTTTACTCGTTACTTGAAAAAAGTAATCGGATTACGCGTTACTGCCCATCTCTGCTCACAATAAGAATCAGACTATGGAGCGGTCGTGGTTAAAAGAAATAGTCCCCAAAATACAGGAAAATTTTTTTGTTTATGTCAGCATCATGGGTTTTTATGTTGGCATCAGTGTCTGACTTTTATTTACACATTACCTTTTTTTTAAAAAAAAAAAAAAGAAGTAATCCCTTACACTACTTGTTACATTACTTTTCAATTACTTGTCCGCATAGACCGTGTTAACAAACTGGCTGAATGTTTCATATCTACAGATACACACTTCTTTTAATACCACATTTAAAAACAGGCATTTTAAATATTAACACAAAGCTGAAAGCAAGATGGGCGAAAACAACCCAGAGAGCTCTTCACAGGAAGATACTATAATGCCAGTGATTCCACTGTGGAAGTGAGTGCCGGTACAAATACACAGTCCTACAACCCTGCACATCTCTGCCCCATCAGCCTGGCTGGGATTGGCATGGACTCCATCCAAACTCTGACATCAGCACAACTGACTGCAGTCGTCTCCTAAGTGATAGGTGCCACTGCCAAGAAAAATACACCACTGCTCCATGGCAATAGGGCTGGAGGTTCATGACAAGCAGAAAAGCACTGCTAACCTGCACCAGTGACTTAACAGTCAAACTCTGCATGTTCTGACTGTTCTGAGAAGTGCCTGAAGGCGGTCAGGCACGATGACCCTTTTGGAGCACGATGCACTGACTGTTGGTCGCCTTTTTACCTCTTCTGAAATCCTCAAGAACTGCTGAGCTGTTTGGTGAGACTCCTGCCTGAAGTTTAGCATTACGGAAAATCTCTGTCTTTAAAAGAAATCTGCACAAGTTGTTTCAAAATGAATGCACCTATATTTTTCTCACCTGAATCTCACAAAAAAATCATTTCTATATGAGAGCATACCAGCCTCACCTTTCCATAACTGAAGTCATGGAACGCGATATCAACAGCGAGAATAAACTAAACCCATGTAACAATAAATTGCAGCACAAGCTTATTTTAAGGTAATGAGGAAACAGTTGTGACGGCACAGCTTGTGTGCCAGAGAGCAAATATCCCCTTAACCCTTTAAAACCGATCGGAGCTGCACGCTCTGTTTTGCATAACTATTTTTAAATCCCGGTAGCTCTGCAACCACGTGAGCTAGCGCAATAATTTTGTTTGCATATGAAACCGGAGGAGTTGTACTTACATCTTATGCCATCAGCTTGTCCTCGGTCACAGTTTCCTTCCACATATAGCTTTGCAAAAACTGCATAAAAAGCGCTTGCAGCAACAAAAACATAATATTCCAGAAACACGCTTTGCCGATCCGATCAGCTGTTCATAACACTTCCTACGTTAGAATAGACGTCAGCGTGAACTATCGCATGTTCTCCATGACCTGCCCAAAACCGGAAGTGACGCCATTTTCGCGGAAATGTAATTTTTTTACCATCAGGGCCTCATGAGCCTATACTGGTGTTTTTAAAAGTTATGTTTGACTTTATGACTTTCTGTGTCGTTTCTGGGATGCTTAGGACTCATATTGCACTGCTGGAAATAGTTTATTTTGATGCATATTCTGCTTTTTTGCAAATTTGCATTATAATATTTATTTTCGTTTTTCCTGCAGTATATAAAAATTGGTGTATTTCAAAAATAAAACTATGAAGACACTCAAAATAAATTTCCTGTGGTGGGAAACTAGTTTGTGCAACTTTTTTGTATTTACAGTTTTGAGGGATAAGCCTCTTAAATTTCTCTAACTAGAAATATATGTTAAAAAAACAAAAACAATTTTCAATTTTTTTGTAGTTTATTGCACTTTCTTGCAATTTATGTAATTACTATGCACTTAATGCAGACATATTATTAAAATTTGGGCTATAATGGTTGTATTGATGTATAGCAACTTGAAATGCTCCCAAAAATGGCTCCACAGCATGTAAACATATAATATAAGCTCTGGCGGACTTGGTTCTATGGTAGGTCTTAAAGGGTTAAAACAACACACACTAAAGGGGTTAATATGAATATTGTATAATCCTATTTGTTTTGAACACGCCAAATCTTTTTTTAAATCACAGACATCAATTGTTGTATCGACCTGAAATATTCTGTATTACTCTGGTTAAACTATACACAGGATTTTCCTGCACTTCACTGTTCACCCTCAATATTGTTCTTTGGTAATATGGATGAAATGGCCCTTTAAATTACCCTCTCTGCTTTTTTTGTGACCGATCCTCCCCAGCCATGTTCTACCAGAGACGTTAAAGATGATAAGTGCTGCCTTTCTTCATGGCACACAGCATTAGGCAGACATATTGTACTGGATTAATGGTGCTGCAATAGGCAGGGCCCACATGGCCAGCAGACACTTATCAACCCGTTTGTGCGCGTGTGTGCGCGCGTGTGCGTGCGTGTGCGTGCGTGCATTGTAACCGTCTCACACCACATCATCTCCTGTCCCTGTCTGGACTCACCATCCATTCACAGGGAATCGATGTCCTGCCAATAGCAGAGATGGATTTTTGAGGATGTTGCAAAAGGCAATATGCAGGCCTGGGCTGTCTGATTTGTGTGCACCCCTTTGGACTATGAATGCACAACAAGGTGGTGAGTTTCAGAAATCAGAGAAAAGTGTTCTTGTGTGAAAAATGAGGGCAGGGAATTTACCGCAGGGCTTCGAAAAAATCTAACATAGTAAAATGAGCATGACTGAGAGCCTTTAAGCCTTTCCAGAGGCAAGTGGAACTACTCGAATGGTCTTCGCATTTACACAGTGCAGAGTGTAAGTGTTTGACAGTTACACTTTTGTCCTTTTCTTTGCTTCAGAATATTTGATCTGAGGAGAGAGAAAAAAACCTTTTAACACCCACCATGTCACTGGAAACCCACCAAGGGTTGAGGGTAGAGGAAGGGTTCAATTAAAGTCCACCTCATGTTATGGAAGTTTTTCGCCTGCTCCGAACACTCAAACGGGAAAGCTTTTAACAGAAAACTGTAATACCAAAGTGTTGAATACTTCATTTGATAGAGCAACATCATGTAGCTTATGAAAATCTGCTAATTTAGTGTGTGGTTAAATTGTCATGGTCCGTGGTCCTGTGTGTAGAATGTGTGATGCGTGGGTAGCCACACCCCCAGGCTGGGCCATCACCGGCACACCTGCTCTCCATCGGGGTGATTACCTGAAGAGCTACTTAACCCGGCGCTGACGGATGCTCCACGCCAGTCCGTTAATCACCTCTCTGTGGTAACTAGACTCCCGTGAAAACATTGCATTCATATCTTGTTGGAGCTGCGTTAAATCTGCCTACTTGTGTCTAGGTTTCGATCCGGCGTTCAGCGTCTGCCACCTGCCTGTCCTCCTGCTCAATTGGATCACCCGGTACATCATCTGGCCCATCCACTACCTCCACGGATTTCCTTCCCTCCCGAGCTCCCACGGTCCCGCTCTAATCCCTCCCACGGCCCCGATTCCGGCTTCCTCGCGTCATTGTTTCCCCGGGTTTTTTAGTTCCTCGTTTTGCTCCTTTGGTTTTCCCGGGTCGCCTTTTGTTGTTATAATAAAGTGTCATTTTCTGCTAGTGCTTGAGTCAGCGTTTGGATCCTTTTGTGCACGCGCGCCGCGGCGCATGACATAAATAAAGTTAGGCCACTGGTGACCTCATAGATTGTAGGAAATTAAAGCCTCAGTTCTATTTTGTGTAGATTTACACGTCATAATAAGTGCCGTTGACCAACACAGACATCAGCAGGTATCTTCTCTGGGAAGTTCTGCTTGGTATAGAATCTGTTTGCCTTTACGCAGTTCAGTCAGACTGAGATCAGCTGACTGACTGAGCCTATCCCACCTCAGCGCTCTGAAAGATTTAGTCAAGTTGGGCATGTGCTTAATCAGCCGTTCTTGTTCTCCTAACCAAGTAGTTTATATTGTATTAACCTGACCTAAATGGGACATGAACCGCAACTTATTTCACTGCCACCGAGGTAATCAAAGTCAAAGTCTAATTTCTTTATATAGCACGTTTAAAACAACAACCGTTAACCAAGGTGCCGTACAATTAAGATAATTAAAAGAAATAAAAACATAGGGAGACATGAGAAGAGTTAAGAAAAAGAATCATAAAATTAGAATATTTGAGTAAAGAATAAGATCAATAAAAGTAATACAAAGTCATTCTGATTTAAAGGCCAAGGAATAAAGGTGGGTTTTCAGACAGGTTTTAAAAGTGTCCAATGTTGGTGAGGTCCTGATGTGAAGGGGCAGTTTGTTAAACAGTTTAGGAGCAGTCACAGCAAAGGCCCGACGTCCTCCGTGCTTTAATTACCTCAGATTAAAGCACCAAGGTAGTCTCCTAATTAGAGCTGGGCGATAGAACGATAACGATATGTATTGCGAAATAACTTTTTCTCGATAGAAAAATTAAACTATTGCAATAGACCTCATCTCTCTTGTGCTCTTAAAAAAAAAACAAAACAGCCAATCCAAATTAAGTAGCGCAGAGCCGAACCAATCACAGCCGCAGCGTCACGTCACGTGACTTGTTACGTACAGCACAAGTGTCAAGCCGCACGTGTATTTGTTTGGGAAGCAGCCAGCCGCCGTGCCGCCCGGGTAATGGAGGAAATGAGTGCCGACTAGAGAAAAATCAACCGAGAGCGTGAGCGAAGGTTACCGAAGAGAAAACAGATGATGGTTCCAATGACAGAGAGATTGTCGAACGGAAGAGCCAGAGAAGTTCCGTAGTGTGAAGGTATTTCTGCTGTTTCAAGTCTGACAAAAAACAGTAGCGCGCACTGTAAATTGTGCCGAAAGCAAGTCTGGAAATACAATAAAGCGGTGCATGCTCAGTCTCTGACTGGAAGCGCTAATTCGTCATTCGGCTTTTGTCAGACTAAAGTAACTGTTAAAACTGTTTGAAAAGCTCAGCTATACAACAAGGAGAGATCGAGAATTTCCTTTTAGTTCTCAGTTTATTTGATATTGACAAAAGTTGGTCAATTTTGTCTGTTCTTCTGTAAAACAAACTAAGATTTATTTTTAGAATTAATATTTTGTTTCTAAGTGGAATTGACAATTTAGTCTGTTTTGTTTGTTCTATTTTGAAACTTAAACGCTTTAGCGGCTGCCTTTTGTGTAGTTTGCAATATTTGCCTTTATTTATCTGAAAAAGTCTCATGTTCCTTAAGTACATCTACCCTGTTGAACTTATTATGGGAAATAAATATTTAAGTCAAAACAAGCTGCTGATTATTTCACATTTTACTTGTGAGCAACGGCACATTTAAATCTTACAAATATAGTTATTTGGCTTATATCGTGATATATATCGTTATCGCCTGAAATGAAAAAAACATATCGTGATATGAAAAAATCTTATATCGCCCAGCTCTACTCCTAATGTGTTTTTGTAGGTCTGATAACCTCACAACTGTTGTCACACAGCAACTACTTCAACTACAACAACATTAAGAATCCAACTCTCAAAGGTACCTTGAGTATACTGTTCAGACACATATGGCATCTGGCAAAACAGCCATATACAGTCCCCCCAAAAGCACATTGGTTTAGTAGGTTATCTTTATCCTGCTTACTGATGAAAAGCATCATGAGTTTTGACACAGCTGTCTGAATGTGAGCAAACCAAATGCTCTGGTATCCTGTTGATGAAACCATCAGTAAGTTTTCAGCTCGACAGCCGGATAGCCGTAAACAGAAGCTCCACCATGTTGAACAGATGAAGTGATACATTGTTTCCCCTTTTTTATCATTTCCATGTCAGATAGTTTCCAAACAGTTTACAACTGCTGAGGCTGAAAAATGAAGCCAACATGGAAGTGCCAAAATCTGCAGTTCCTCTGATGGCCACTTGAGACTGGCTCCAAAAGCGAGTCAATCATCTGCTTAGATACTGGTAAAGCTGAAAGTTAGCAGCAGAGCTACTTTGACAGTTGTGACTACACCTAAACTTGGCTAATTGCAAACACTGAACTGGACCTCTCCGCCGTGCTCTGCAGCTCGTTCCACTCCACTCGCTCTGCACAACATCCAAACGTTTGTGTCTCAGTGAAGGAAATTCTAGTACATGTAATTATCAGGTGTGTCTGTAGTGTGCTAACCAAACTAGCTAAGCTTCAAATGAATAACAAAATACAGTCTGAGGTTCATGCTTCGCTCCATTTTTCTGCTGCTTTCTTTTTATGTGTTACCTTAGGCCTCAAGTTCTGTCTGCATCATTGACAATGAAACATGTTGGTCTGCATGCGGGGAATAGGAATGTAGCTGCTCTGCAGTCATAGATGGCATCATGCAGGTGATTTTTTTTTAATATACTTTCATTTTTAATGTCCATTTATTTTTAAATGTCCTACTGCAGCCTGGTGTTTGTTTGGCTTTTCGGATAATCATTATATGTGAAACACAGCAAACACAGAGTCCCTATTATCATTCTCAAAGCCTCACATTATTTCAGCCATTCACCTAAACACTAGCACTGACTCATAAAGCTCCTGAGGTTACTCCCAGCCCAGTAAAAGCTTTCCAGCAGTATCACAAACAGGAGCTGGAATCAGTGGAACAAACATGGATGTCCCTTTTTCCAGCCTAAAGACATTCCTAACAAGAGAGGAGAGGCAGAAGTCCAGTGAATGCAAAAGCTAAGCTTGAGTGTGTGGGGGGTTTTTTAGGTGAAAAAGCAAGAGTTGAAAAGAGGAAGGAAGTCAAGAACAGAAGCCAAGCAAGGAAGAAGAGGGTGGGTTGGCACTGGGTAGTAGGGAGATTAAGTAAATGGCTCTTTTATGTTGCCTGTGTTCAACTGAAATGGAAAGTTACTCCAGATAAATAAGCTTCCCAGTAACACAGACTTTATTGGTATTCATACACTGCAGGGAGCAGACATGGGGTCAGGAGCAATCAGTTTGCCACGGGCTCATGGAGAGGGGTGCAACATCTGAGTTCAACATCTTTCAATTTCCAACATTTTTTGGCATGTTTGTGTCTCAGCCTGCCATTAATTGCAAAACTGTCCACCCATAGCAGAATGAGTTTGTGAGAAATAGACTGCGGCCTAAATCAAAGCCAGTTTTTCACAAAGAAGAAAAAAAAAGAAAGAGTACCTACAGAAAAAGTTAGTTAGGATTCTGCACGATTTACAACCTGAATAGGTGATAAAGTGATAGATCTTTCAGCCCAATTCTACTTTTTCTACATAATCATCATACAAAATGTCATCAAATGGAAAAGTCTCTTTTTAAAACTTGTTTTATTAGTTTTAATCTTTTAACTTTATGCATCAAGCAAAAATGTAATTATATGCAACATTCACTGACTGTAAGAAATTAGTTTAACATTTAAACCTATTTTCTGCACATTCCAGCACATAAAATAAAATATTTTTTGTGTGTTTACACTCAGTCTTTCAAATAGATGCAAGTAAAACACAGCAGAAAATAAATAAAGTCAAAGACTAGCGGTCCTGTTGCTCTATTTTCACCTGTAAAGCAGGAGTAGAGTAGGCGGAGGTTTACCTTGGTGCAGGTGTGCAGCGGTCAGTGGAAGAATCCGCGAGTTTCTCTGTGAGTTTCCCATTACGTCGTAGCTACTCGGTGCTTGTTTGGAAGTTTAGGGGTTTTTTCGCTGTAAAAAGAAGTTTTCTTCCCACGCACAACGGACACTAATGTTTTTGTCACTTTTTATGGAATCAAACTCAAAGTAAGGTCAGTACTTCCACGCTTTAAACGCTGCGGCGCTCATACTCTCTCTGCACTCGATATATGATCCATTGTTGATCTGCACACAGCTGTTGTCACGAACGTCGCACTCGCTTACGTCACTGTCATGAGACATTCTCGCAAAAAAATCACGGTTTTAGTAACGCAGTAACGCAGCGTTCCTACGGGAAAGTAACAGTAATCTAATTACCGTTTTTGCAATAGTAATCCCTTACTTTACTCGTTACTTGAAAAAAGTAATCAGATTACAGTAACGCATTACAAATAACGCGTTACTGCCCATCTCTGCAAGTGACCATATTTGGAAGTGCTCAGACTGTCAGCTAGCAGTTTGGGAAAGGTGCAACATAACAATAAACTGCAAGAAACTGGTCGCCGAAGACTCCAGCAACTTAAAAGTGAACAAGAAGTCCAGTTAAGTGAATTAAAGGAGGTGGGTCGAGGTTTGCTTTTCAGCACTTAGTTACAGCTGCTGTAAAGCTGGACTTCTTAACGCAGGAGACTCACTTTTAGAGTGAGTGGACATTTGAAGAACTGCAGTTTTTGGAACTTTGTCCTGGCGCTGATGGCGTCCTGGATAAACCCAAATCTAAAGCAGGGCTCACGAAACAATCTGATACCAGGTAATACTGTAATCCAGCACCAGCACCTTTGACAGAGTTAATCCAACTGTGCAGTGCATCATGTGAAAAACTCTCTGACAGCTCGCTTTGTGCACAGATGACTTGTTTGCTCTTTTGTATTGCTTTTACACTGGACTTTATTCCCCTCTGCCCAGTTTCCAGCGGCACTTTTTGGGGGCAAATCTCAACCAGACTTCACCAGGAACAAATAGTTTTCTCGCAATATACCTAACAGGCCAAAGAAGCAACTACTGTGTCCTGTTGAAAGAGCAATTGTTAGCGAACAACAGAGGAAGAAGGAGGGATTTCATCGCACAGTGACTGCATTCATACTGTGCATATTTCACTAACAAAGCCAGCTCTCACTAGTAGCATCCAGATTCTTCTGCCTTTCTACAAACCCGCCCTCCCTCAATTTGAACATCCTGCAGGGGTGAAATGACTCTTCCATGAAATACTGGTGATTGAACACATAATCAGCTATGCTTCTGACATTCATAGTAGAAACCAAATCCACCTGCTGTTTATCCACCAGGTTTTATTCAGGCACAGATAAGCCATTAGCTTCTATTCATCAGGCTGGCCTTTCTGTTAGAAAGAGGCAGAGTGGTAGGGGTGCATTTCTGAGGCTGTCACTGCAGTTTCCTGCTAACGTTTTGAGTTCTCATATCAACCCTAAGAGGAAAGGAAAAGAAGTTTGAAAAAAGGTGGGTTAAGAGGTAGAACAAGATCCTTCTTAATCCATTCGAAGGGCCAAATGAATGACGGCTTTAAAAGCTTTCCTACCGGGGCTGAAATATTAATATTTGCTCCTCGGGAACATTACCAGTATCCTCAGAGCGAGGCAACAATAATTATTAATTAATCTCATTTTCAGTCCACTGTGCTGGATGTTCAAAGTGCCTGCGACCTTCAGAGGGAAAGCAGAGCACAGCATCGGCTTCTACGTGGAGTCGGTAGACTAGAAATGAACAATCTGTCACTATTCTTTTATTGCAGATGGAGCTCATCTTGCTGATTTGTTTACCTCGGCGGTTGTGCTCAAAATAACTTATTCATAAAAATGTGAGAAACAGTGTCACTCCAGAAGACGCCGCACTTTTGATGAATAGACTGTTCAGGCTCTCTTTTGCTTATTGGCTCTTCAAGCAAGGACGTTATTTGAATAGACGACACCGCTTCACGCAGAGTTGTGTTGAGTAATCACGAGGCCCTTGAAAATAAAAAAAAAAGTTAAATGCTACAAGCTATAAGCTGTTCAGATGGCTTCACAACACACAGACTCACTCGCTGGGATCATTGGCTTGATGGATTTCCATCTGTAGCGCAGGGTTGTTATCACCTTTACGTTACACGCTGCCCTGAGACAGCAGAGACGGGTGATACTTAAATAAAAACAACCAAATCAAATAGAATACGTGCACTAAAACATACTGCAGCAGAGCGACGCAGAAGCTTATTAACGAGTGATTGTGCTGTTTAATATAGTGAGGCAAAAAGAGCAGTCTACAACATCTACCTTTAGTCAGCCCGTCTTTCCATCTCTTCAGTTTTCAGGCCCCTCTTCTGTGGAACCAGCTTCTAGTTTGGATTCAGGAGACAGACACTATCTCTACTTTTAAGATTAGGCTTCAAACTTTCCTTTTTGCTAAAGCATATAGTTAGGGCTGGACCAGGTGACCCTGAATCCTCCCTTAGTTATGCTGCAATAGACGTAGGCTGCCGGGGATTCCCATGATGCATTGAGTTTTTCCTTTCCAGTCACCTTTCTCACTCACTATGTATTAACAGACCTCTCTGTATTGAATCGTATCTGTTATTAATCTCTGTCTCTCTTCCACAGCATGTCTTTTATCCTGTCTTCCTTCTCTCACCCCAACCAATCACAGCAGATGGCCCCGCCCCTCCCTGAGCCTGGTTCTGCTGGAGGTTTCTTCCTGTTAAAAGGGAGTTTTTCCTTCCCACTGTCGCCAAAGTGCTTGCTCATAGGGGGTCATATGATTGTTGGGTTTTTCTCTGTATCTATGAAGCGCCTTGAGGCGACTTTTGTTGTGATTTGGCGCTATATAAATAAAATTGAATTGAATTGAATTGAATAGTCAGCCCGTCTTTCCATCTCTGTCCTGCATTGTGCTGGACGTCTTCACTGTTCTCTGCTACTTCCTGTCTGAAGAAGCATCAGGATTACAGTCATATAGAATACAAAAAACATGCAAAAAACACAAAAGATACAATGATCATCAAAATATTTACGATCTGCTAAATTTAAGCAGTGGCATATATTCCGTCGAGATCTGTTATCTATTAAAAGTAGATAAATAAAGTAACATTTACATTAATAAAAGTAAAAGGGTTCAATCAACAGAAAAATGTCCATCTTTAATGTTACATTGCACACCCATATTACAACGACAGTAGATCCAAAGACCTAATAGCATGATATGATTCTAACAGAATAATTATTATTGTTCCTCCTCACAACTAAGGTGTAACTAAGGTGTTTCTTGCACTACAATACAACAGTACGTGATTCCTGGTGGAATCATCTGCACCTGCCTATTTTTTGTTCTTACCACCACGCATATGTTCATGAATCCAATCTACATCAATGTAAATCAAGGGATTATTACTAGCACGGGTTGTAAGATTAGTATTAGTGTTTATTTTAAAGATTTACATTTTTCAGACAGCCATGCTGATGCCATGTTTGTGCATATGTTCTGAAGCACTGCTAAAGTCAACAAATTCAGGTGAATTACACAATATGCACAATTTATGGACAGATTTTGATCAACTCAACGAGACCCAGTGATTGGGAGGTTGTACGCAAAGTCACAAGGATATCCAATCCAATTCAATTAAATTATTTGTAGTTCAATTTTATTTTGTTTTATTTATACAGCACTAGCTGTATAGCACTTTATATTATAAGGTAGACCCTACAATAATACATTCAGAGAAAAACCCAATAATCATATGACCCCCTATGAGAAGCACTTTGGCGACAGTGGGAAGGAAAAACTCCCTTTTAACAGGAAGAAACCTCCAGCAGAACCAGGCTCAGGGAGGGGCGGGGCCATCTGCTGTGATTGGTTGGGGTGAGAGAAGGAAGACAGTTTTATTCATTAGTTTTATTCATGCACCAAATCACAGCAGCAGGTGACTCAAGATACTTTTGGTGCAATGGTGAAGCCCCTACAATAACAAAGAGAAAACCCCAACAATTAAATTACCCTATGGGCAAGCACTTGGCAAAGTGGGAAGGAGAAACTCCCTTATAACAGGAAGAAACCTCCAGCAGAACCAGGCTCGGGGAGGGCGAGGCATCTGGTGTGACCGCTGGGGGTCAGAGACTTCACACTAAGTTCTGAAAAATCAGCCATTGCCCAAAGATCAGGTCAGATCAGCAGATTAACTAAGATTTTATTTTATTTAGCTTTTATTTGGTGTTTTAACTCCTAATCACACCAGACAAAATAAGGCCAAGAAAACCTAACGTTCAGTGTTCACTGCTTCTTTCAAACTTGGTCTAATAACTCCCCTCCACACTGGAAGAAGGATGTTCACTGCTGGCATAGAACACGTCTTTTTGCAGTAGTTTCTGCAGTTGTCAGATAACTGATTAATTTGTTCCCGAGGATAAATCTGCACACCTCCCACTAACATGCACTTCCATGCAAATAAGTATATTTGTAATTGACCTCACATCTGAGCAGAGCCACCAGCCTAAGAGGATAATTATAAGATGAGCTGTGCTAATGATGTCTTTAAGTTTCAGTGCCCTTCGCCACTCGGTCAACTTTGACCCAAGGAATAGTTTGCAATGGTATGATTGTGAAAAGTTCAATTAAGCTGTAATTTGAGGCAGAGACTGCAGAATAATTGCAAGACAGTGGGTGGTCTTTCACTTCAGTTGGAGCCTGCCTAATAAGCAGCCTGTCTCACTTCTCACCGGCTATTAGCATCTGTTCCCTGATGTGAGATGTCACTGAATAATGACAAGGAGAGGCAACAGAATCTTATGTGTTTATGATTTATGTCTCGAGTCCTCAGAGTTCAGAGAAAAATAATGAAGAGCGGTTGTTTACCTGCATTTAAATGCACGGTCAGATGAGAAACTGCCTACTCAAAATTCAGAAATTACACACATGTTTTGCATCTATTTAGAGAAAGTGAGAGATGGATGTTGATTGAGATTCACTTTGCATGGTTGCTTCTGGCTAAACAGCTCAAAAACAACTCCCTGTCTTTTCCTGAACATCAGGGATATGTTCTCAGTGAACATCTTCCATCTTTTCTGTATCTAATATACTGGCGGCAATTACTGGAGTAAGCTGGTCTGAATATTAGGACACATCTGTTTCATCATGGGGCAGGTGCTCCAGGGGATTTCTATACCAGTTATTTCATAAACTCACTTGAAGAGTGCTGGAAGGAAAAAAAGAGGGGGTTTGGGGGTGAATGAAGAAGCAATGAATGCACTACACTGATGGTGGAAAAGTGGATGTTGTCCTGTGTTGTCCTATTAAAGAGAATCGTTTGTTTTCGGTCACTAAAATGGCAAAAGCCGTTACTGCTGTGAAACCGCACGCAAACAAATCACTCTAAACCCGGTGACAATTACCCTCACAGCTCAGATTCTTCACCTGAGCCAAATAAATAACAGGCTTGTTTCTGAAGCTGGGGCTCATAGTAAACTATGGCCAGAGCACCTGTGCGAATAACATCCCGAGTAATTGAGTCCACTATGCATATTTATGACTAAAAAGACACCCTGTCAGACGTTGGATTTATTGGGGAGAGTTGTGGTTTTGGCAGAGGCTTTGCTCTGCAATCTATGGTTTTATAAAAGGGCTTTAGCGAGCAAAACAGTCAATCTGTCATTGCTATTAGAATGGGATATATCAGCAGACTGACTGCATGGTCAACAGATCATGTTTCTGCTGGCAGGCTCTAAACAGCCCCTGGGAAGGAAGTCGGCTTTAGCCAGCCAGTCAGCATTCATAGGGGCGTGCCCCATTAGAAAAATACATTGAAGCAATACATTTTCATAAGTACGTAATGTGTTTATTATGTACTTAATTTACGCAGCTTCAAGAGAATCCAGTTTATGAGGACATCTGGGGTTTATTCCTGCTATATTGCGCCTCTGACCGCACAAAGGTTGGTAATCAACATCACCATTCCTTCCCTTTGACTTTGTGTTTAACCCTTTAAGACCTGCCATAGAACCAAGTCCGCCAGAGCTTATATTATATTTTTACATGCTGTGGAGCCATTTTTGGGAGCATTTCAAGTTGCTATACATCAATATAACCATTACAGCCTAATTTTTAATAATATGTCTGCATTAAGTGCATAGTACTTACATAAATTGTAAAAAAATGCTATAAACTACAAAAAAATTGAAAATCGTTTTTGTTTTTTTAACATATATTTCTAGTTAGAGAAATTTAAGAGGCGTATCCCTCAAAACTGTAAATACAAAAAAGTTGCACAAAATAGTTTCCCACCACAGGAAATTTATTTTGAGTGTCTTCATAGTTTTATTTTTGAAATACACCAATTTTTATATACTGCAGGAAAAACGAAAATAAATATTATAATGCAAATTTGCAAAAAAGCAGCATATGCATCAAAATAAACTATTTCCAGCAGTGCAATATGAGTCCTAAGCATCCCAGAAACCACACAGAAAGTCATAAAGTCAAAGATAACTTTTAAAAACACCAGTATAGGCTCACGAGGCCCTGATGGTAAAAAATTACATTTCCGCGAAAATGACGTCAGTTCCGGTCTCGGGCAGGTCATGGCGGACATGCGATAGTTCGCGCTGATGGACGTAGGAAGTGTTACGAACAGCTGATCGGATCGGCAAAGCGTGTTTCTGGAATATTATGTTTTTGTTGCTGCAAGTGCTTTTTATGCAGTTTTTGCAAAGCTATATGTGGAAGGAAACTGTGACCGAGGACAAGCTGATGGCATAAGATGTAAGTACAACTCCTCCGGTTTCATATGCAAAAAAAATTATTGCGCTAGCTTACGTGGTTGCAGAGCTACCGGGATTTAAAAATAGTTACGCAAAACGGAGCGTGCTGCTCTGACCGGCTTTAAAGGGTTAAAAAGCAATACAATTAAATGTGACATTTCTACAAAGAGCAGTTTTTTTTATTCAAATACTGCATTGAAATATTTTTCTCATAAAATTGTCATGACATGCTGTTAGAGTTCGTTTTTCTGGCCGCACAGTGATTTGAGCTCTTGTTTTGCACCCAGTTCGTTGTAGACTGTAAAGGAGACAGTTGGGTGAAGCTCGACAAGATGTACAGTACATATGACGGCGTGGGTAGATTTGCTATAAGAGCTGTTCCATCTATCTAGTATGAAAAAGTAGCTCAATAAGACCTTCAGGAAATTCAATATTTGAATTTTCACTTTCACTTTCATTTGACATCTAAGAACATCAAACAAAACAACGTGTCAGGAACACCTGAGCTGAAGCGCGAGAGGAAGCAGCAGGTCACTGAGCACCAGAGGAGGTGAGTTAACATTTATCTTTATTAAGAATACAGAAATGTTTGCAGCCTTGCTCACATTTTACCTTTTGATCATTCCATCTCATTCAGATTTGAAAATATCTCAAACAGGTAAAAGATATTTTAACGGCAGGAAATGCTTTTTGGGAAGAAGGTTGGAATGCTGACTATAGGCTCCAAACTCTGATGCTGGAGTGAATGCTGTAATATATAGAACAAAAGCAACATTAATGCATTTTTAATGCCTTGTAAGTACATGCTAATCTTAAGCTGAATTATCAGACTCCTCCAGGACAGAGTGCATGCTGACAAGGTGGGAAAATTAAAAATATGCGTGTTTAACAAAATGATTTTCCATCAGGAAACCAGGTTTTGTTTGTTTGGATCAGACTATGCACTGACATTTCTGTTTTTGTGGTACGACTTGTAAAATTTGCTGTCGAGCGTGAGAGCTGAATGAAAATATTCTTCAGTTACTAAAAATGTTAAAAATACTTTATACAATCCAAAAATTGCCACAAGCTGCTTTTGCAATGTCAGTTTTATTTAATACTGTGTGTTTGCTCATATAAAAGATTTTTATTTTTTATTTTTCCATATTTGAAGTTGGCTGTTATCTTTAAATATCTGCCCCAAGTTACACTTTGATTCATTTGTTATGGTAAAACAATAACTGTAATACAGAAAAGGGCCATTAGATTAATAAATAATGTGGGGTACAGGGACCATACAAATGCACTCTTTGTCAAAATGCAAGCTATTAAATTCCAAGACTTGGTGAAGCTTAAAACAGCGCAAATAATGTATAAAGTAAGAAATAAATTGCTTCCAAAAGAAATCTGTAAATTGTTCATAGAAAGAGAAGGTGGGTATAACTTAAGAGGGAAATGGAATTTAAAAATACAAAGTGCTAGAACAACAAACGATGTCTATCTCAATTGCAGGAGTTAAATTATGGAACAGTCTAACAGAAGAAATAAAAGAAAGTAAAAACATAAAACAGTTTAAAGTAAAATATAAAAACCTAATTTTAAATAAGTATAACAATGAAGAAAACGGGGTTAACCCAGGACGGTGATGTTGCTGGTAATGGTGTTGTGGTTCTTTTTGTTTTGTTTTGTTTTGTTTGTTTGTTTTTCCATAATTTGTGCATCTGCAAATATAAACCTTCTGTTTTTTTTCATATGAAAGAAACTATACTGTGGTGGGGATTGCTAATTTCTAGTTTTTGATTTATGTATGTTTTGTTTTGTTTTGCTTTACTTTAGTTTCATATGTTGTTTGTTTTAATTTAAGAAAATTTATGAATGAGAGGTAAAACTTGAGGGGGTAGGGACAAATAAGTAAATACTTCTACCTACTCCTTTTCAAACAAATAATGGAATAATATATTGTAATGATTGTGAAGGCTCATGTTTGAAATGTTTGAAATAAAAATGAACTGAACTGAACTGAACTGAAAAACGTGACAGTGAGAATTTCAGGCTTTTATCTTTAATGGTTTTCGAGATATTCGTGTTCAAACATGGCCTCCGATTACAAAGCGTGAGAAACCACGCTAGAACCATTTTTCAAAATGATTTGATGAATGAAATCATTTTCATCATTTTCAAAATATAAAACCATAAAATCTTCTGGCAAATCAAAGGTGGTTGAGCAGAAAATGCACTCAAAATTCGCTGATTTCAGATCGAGTGACCGGCTCTTTCTTATTAAACCTTTCATTTCCTGATAATATGAAAAAGATAAATCTTTTGTGGACAGCGGTGCATCATAAGCCACTCACCCTAATCTTCCATTTCATGTTTCTATTACTGCATGTTACTGAATGAGTCTGGGGTGAAAAATGATTATGACATGAATTTTGTATAAAACATACGCACACATATTTAATAGGAAATGATCCTACCATGAAACAAATTGAATGAGTCGTGCATAACAAGAGTCATTGTTTAAATGGAATGTGTCACACGTCTCAGGGGTCTCGTGGCTATAAAATTAATCAAAGGCTGCAGATATGTGTGATGCGCCATGAATCTGAGTGGGGGGAAGAAAATCCACCATATAAGCGTTTTTTTTAGTCACGAATTGATAAAGGAGTCTCATTCTTCCAGTTCATTTCGGCAAAGCAATTAAAGCGGTACCACGGCTGCAACGCCGTTAAACAGTGCGGTTATGACACCAGTGCGCGGTGACGGCGATGTGACCACCCAGTGTTTAACAAACATGCTGCATAGAGATGCAGGGGACTGTCTATACCCTGGAGGCATCGTTAATGTGATGGCATTTACAGCTCCTGGCTCAGTGGCTGGATCAGAGGGAGAAGTGCAGTGTCTGCTAAGTTTTCTCTCTAAACCTCTCAATGACACCGTGATGCGAAACACACAACATGGCAACAAACATTAAAAAGGTCACTGTCTAATTAGATAACTCTGAGTTTTTTATTAACCACTTGCAATGCTGATTAAACCGGCGTAGATATGCTGATATGCCTCAGAGGACGTTACTTCGGTGGCTTTGATATGTTGTGGGGGAGACTTTAAAGACTCTCAGGTGACGGGCTTTGCTGACTGGATGCTCTTTTTCTGCACAGTTACACACTTTTACACCTGCCTGCCACGTCCCAAGTATCTCTGACTCCCAGTGTTGGGAAGGTTGCTTTTAAATGTATTCCATTACAGATTACAGAATACATGCCCCGAAATGTATTCTGTAACGTATTCCGTTACGTTACTCAATGAGAGTAACGTATTCTGAATACTTTGGATTACTTAATATATTATCATGCTGTTTACAACTACATGAATGTACTATTGCTGTGATTTATTACTGTTACTGAAGGTCCGCGGCTCCGAACCGTAGTAAAGGGACCTCTGGCTAATACGTCGGGTTCGTGTCGGCTCGTAGCCGAAAACTAGCTTTACTTTGTTGTCTGGGTCAACTTTGCTAGCAGAGACAGAGAGAGGCGTTGAAAGGCTGCTCCAACAGAACTTATTGTTTTTGGAGGAAAACACGAACACGGTGTACAGTCGAGTCTTAATAGCTTACTTACAACTGGACTCGTCAGGCTCTCTTCTTGGCTGCAGTGGTTATTATTATATTTACATGCTTCCAGCTCCCGTTTCTGCTCGATGACAGCTCGTACTTTTCCTTTTTCTCCCTCCCTCGCTCACAGACACATAACGTGTATGACAGTCCATTCTCCCTGCAGCACGGACTACACTGCCTATGATGCTACATTCTTTAGAGCTATACCTGTAGCATTCTGCCTGTTAGCTTAGCACAACAACAACAAAAAGGCCTCTCTCACCCAGGAAACACGCAGAGAGAGAGAGCGTTGCCCTGTAACCATGGCAACCGTAACGCTGCCGCCTGGAACAACAGAACGTAGCTGTCAAACAAAACCCAAACAGTCCTGACCCGCCACAATATGAAACAGGGAAGTACCGCCGTGTAATCCATTTATTTCAACAAAGTAACTGTATTCTAAATACCACCTTTTTAAACGGTAACTGTAACGGAATACAGTTACTCATATTTTGTATTTTAAATACGTAACGGCGGTACATGTATTCCGTTACTCCCCAACACTGCTGACTCCTGACCAATAGGCAGTTTCACAGGAGCAATAAGTTTGCTGAACACAGCTTTACTTCTTGGATGTTTTATCAGTTTCTCCCCATCCAAATCTGACTATGAGTAGTATCAGAATGGATTGTAATGTAACTACAGTAACTGTACCTGATGCAGTAACAAACAACAACAATGTGAAAACAGGAAGTTGTGGGTTCCCATTGACATTTGCAGTGACACAAATTAGTACCGGTACAGAAACGCAGATGCAAATTCATGTCAGGCCTCTCTGGTGAAGCAAAACAGCAGACAGCTCATTTTTCTGTGTTGATGTGACGGGTACCAGACTAGTGCTTACATGGGAGTTATATATCCAGATTAAGACTGGCTAGAATTTGGGATTGACAATGCTGAGTTTGCAGTGCGTGTGTGTGTGCAGCCAGAAAAATACACTATATTAATTACAGTACATACTAATATACAAGGGGAGACACACGATTAGAAAACCATAGACAGGAGGAGAGGCATAGCTACAAAGAGCCAGAGTCTCACTTTATTACCTGCCACTATTTAGCTGCCTTTGTTGCAGGGAATCTTTTCCTGCACCTTCCTTTGTTCTTTTGACTGAGTTGACTAAATTTTATACGCAGATGAACAGTTAAGCAGGATGTACCTTGTTGAGAGAGGTGCAGGCGTCCATAAGCATTTGGACAATGACACTTTTTGCCTGTATTATTTTCAAAGTCCCCCAATTTCAGTAAGAACGTAAGTGGACAACTGACTCACAATTTCTTGGCCTCATTATTTCACGACTGTCACGATTTTGGCTGTGCAGGCAGGAAAGGACCCAAGTGCAGACTCACGGAGACAATAACTCAAACACAGCTTTATTGCTGCACCAAAGGAAATACAAACTAAACTGGGAATTTATATGAACTACGACACGAAGAGGCCCACAGGGAAACGCACAACCGCGAGGGAGACGCTGACATAAATACAGTGAGAAGTGAGAACACATGGGCAACACAGGTGATACAAATTAACAAGACGCCACACGGGAAGCACACCAAACATTAAAAGACAAGATTTTCACAATAAAGCAGGATACAGTGGAGCATGACACAGGGAGACGTGAGGGAGAGAGAGAAGATTGACGGGCTGGGGAAACATAGATAAACATGAAAAGAAGAGGGAACACCGAGTGAAACAAGAGGAAAACAAGACACACAACATACATAAACACAGACACACAGAGAGACACGAGGGGAAAATACTAAATAATCAAGGAACTAAACAAGAAATATAAGAAACAGAATACCAAAGTTTACTAATGAACCAGAATATAACACATAATACACAATATCACAAGGATACAAGAAACACAAAATGCAAAAGCGACCAATTAAGCAGGTTTTAGAGTTGTTTAATGTTGTAACTTTACACTGGAAATCTCAATATAAGGATCCAGAGACATATGAAGGAAGCCATCATTAGGTCACAAATACACAATGAAAATATTAGAGACATAGCAACAACTTTTGCAAGTGGCTAAGCACTCTGGTACATCTTTAAGCAGAATAAACGGAGTTAGCAAAAAACAAAAGACCCGACAGGCTGCCTGAATGACAGAATTATTTCCAAGAGCACTTTTGTGGAGGGAGGCATGATTATAGACATTGTCAAAGTCTATAATCAAATGCTGTCAGATGCTTTCATGAATGGAAACATAAAGAAGTGTGTGCAAACCCCTGGTTACACTCATGAACTTCTAAAAGTCAACAACAACAACAAAAAAAAAGAGATGAACGTGATGGGAAGAGAAAAGAATGGAGAACAGGTGAAACAGCTCATAATCAGAAGCAAATCACATCATCTGTCAAGCACGGTGGAGGCAGTGTTATGGCACAGGCATGTGGAACTGTGTCAGCGACGTTTAATGATGATGTGACTGCTGATAGAAGCAGCACGATGAACTGTAAAGTGCACAGGGCTGTGCTCTCTCCTCAGATTCAGCTGAACCCTGCAAAACCGACCTGACAGGGCTTCACGGTGCAAATGGATAACGATCCAAAGCAAACAGTAAAAGCAACCCAAGAGTTTTTTAAAGCATAAAAGTGGAAAATCCTTCAAGGGACAAGGCAGTCACCTGAACTCAACCTAACAGAGCACACTTTTGAGTTAGTGAAGACGGAACTGATGGCAGAGAGAACCACAAACAAGCTGCAACGGAAGATGGCTGCAGGAAAGGCCTGCAGACAGACGTCATGCATTATATATTATTTTTTATTTTCTAAGGCATTAAATCATTTTGAGATTTTGGTATATCAATTAATACACTAATGGCACCCTAGTCCTGACCAAAACTCTTACTATATTATATGTAACAATGCTGCAAAAATGTATTGTTGAACAAACTACATTTGGTTAATATCTTCTCAAATCAAAGCAGAGCATCACTCTGGGATAAGAACAACGTTTCTTGCAGTTTTACAGCTGCAACCACAGTGAAAGCTGGAGAGTGCAGGTGAGTGGCTGACAGGAGTTGGCCAGTAAGCGAGGCTATAGCAGGTGGAGGGAGCTGAGAGGCTGGCTGGTAGGTGTTGAGCAGAGGGCTGCAGAGGCAAGCTTCACCCATGCAGAGTAGGTGGTGGAGAGCTTGGTCAAGCAAGCAGCACACTGATGACTGGTGATGATGCACCTGAACCATAGAAACAAGAGACTAAAAATCTATAACTATAGTTTAAAATAACCTTTTTAGCACACTAATTGTATGATGTGGTGGAGAATGATGAGAGTGTAAATGCTGTAGGGCGCTGATGAGTGGGTGACTTCAAGACGTGCGTATTGATTGCGTGTGTGGTCCCACGTTCCTCCGATCAAAGAGACAAAACAGAAATGAGGAAGGGGAAACACAAAAGAAATGAGACTGAATCTTTGCTTCAAAGGCAAAATTTGCATGCAAAACATACATGAAATGCAGCCCAGAACAAATTCTTGAATTTAATTAGTTTGTGATATTTTCTTGAGAATATTCAGTAAATGTTTCCAATTACATATAAAACTGAAACTAAAGCTAAAATGGGAACGTTATGGTCCAAAATGCTCGTTATAGTCTCACAATGATAAAGAAACCTTTCAAATATTCCCGAATCTACAGGGACTGGTCTGAATCGCTTCAAAAACTCATCTCTGGTAAACAAAACAACCCCGAAAATTCACACATAATCATACTAACACAGACACACACAGTGTCGTGCACCAGAAATGAAATGCAAAATGTTGCATGATTGACTCAAAGCACAATAAATGGCAGTTTGAAGTTAGACCATTTGCCCTTGCAAGCTGTTCAAGTGAAGGACGGACTTCAAGGACTTGAAAATAGCTCGAGTTTGTTTAGCTGACTTCATAAAATCCTTCATTCAGTTGAGCTTCAACATGCAACAATTATTTTATTGAAAACAAAGCTCAAACTGAAACAGGCTGTTTTGTTTCAAGTTGTCTTAAACGTTTGAAAGGCTTAGAGTCGTGTTTTGTTACGGGCACTTTACAAAGAAGAAACACTCAGAAACTGAGATGTTAGATTTCAGGTGAAGTCTCATTTCTTCGGTATCACAGTTTCTTTTGAATGTCTGATTCCCAACAGGCAGAAATAAAAATAAAAATTTAATTAAATTAAAATTAAAAAGAGCTCATCATCCTCCATCCTAATCCTGTCAGGATCGCCAAAGGTTAGTGTCCATATTAAGAGGTTGTGATTAGTTATTTTTATTCATTTGATCAACTAATGAAGAACTTGTTTCATCTCAGTGTTTGTACATATCACTGATGCAGGGCTACCAAATTAAATTTAGTCATCTGGCAGATTTTTATATTTCCCTAAAATAGACAAAACAACCCAAAGGAATGTGACGGATAAAGAAAATCATCACATTTCTGACTTAGTAACAGAAGCCAGTCAGGCAGAGGATGACCCAGATGTCAGGATGTGGGCGCCCTGTTAGAGGACAGAGGTTGTCCTGATATCACCTCCCCAACTGCCAATCTTCCATTTAGCTCATGTGACTCACTGCAGTCTCTTACTAATTCATGTTTTCACTCCTACTGGTGGGTGTGAGTATCTGTGTGCTAAAGGTGTCTAACACAGTAGTGCCTGCTTGTAGAATTGATTCATCATTCAGTAACCCATTATTATTCTCCTTTTTCAATCATTATCCACCCACAAACACTGAAAATCCTGCTGAATATTTTCGCAAACAGCACTTTTTCTTGGAAATCCGATGAAATCCCTAAAAAGGGAACGTTTTCCTGTGTATCATCTTTGGCCTGGTGTGATTTCAGAAGAAGACAAAAGGTGATGGCACATACATGATCTCCAATCAATTAGGATTATGGTGATTATAATCTGATTGAACTATTTATTTGTTTGTTTATTTATAAGGAACCCCATTAGCTTCCACAACAGTGGTTGCTAGTCTTCCTGGGGCCCAAACCATCAAATACCACCAAATAAAATGTTACACAATGAGTTGGATGCAAAATGTCCACATAATTTGGCTCTTACATCCACAATAAGGTTTTACAATTCTGAAAATGTAAACATGTAAATATTAAAAAAAAATAATAATAATAATAAAAAAACACTCAAACAAAATACACAATTTCCATTACAAGTGACATTACCCTCTTACAGTTTTTACAAATGAATTAAAAACTGCTTAAATAGGCTTTTAGGTGATTTTTAAAATTATGAATAGAAGCCAATTCTCTAATTGCATAAGGCAACTTATTCCACTGAAAAGATGCTCTAAATATAACAGAGTTTTTCAAAAAGTTACTTTTAACTCGAGGAGTTACTAAATTGTGGTTAGTTGAGAATCGTGTAGCATGATTATGTATTTCATCTGGATACTGCAACTGAGCATAAAAAAAGTGTGGTGTATATAACTATACCATAACCACACAGTCATAATAACTAGCTGAGCGGTTCAGATTTAAACTGAGCTGCAAATGAGTAAAAGTGTCATGTTGTCTGTTGACCCAGCGTTTTAAGTTTTAGTTTATTTGGATGTTGTTTATGTTTAAGTTCATTAGATTAGCGAAGTTCATTTGGTTATTAGACTCCTTGTGTTTTCTTCCCCTGTATTTAAGTTTCCCTTTGTGTTTCATGCTGCGTGTCTTATGTTATCAAGTTTGTATTATCATGTCTGTCTCATGTTTCCTGTTTTATTTTGAAGGAGTCGTGTGTTCTTTGTTCATTGTATTTAGTTTCACTTCCCCTGTCTTGTCATTAGGCTCATGTCAGTCAGCTGTTCCTCCATGTGTTCCCACTTCCCCGAATCACCTCCTGTGTATTTAAGTCCTCTGTTTTCAGTGTGTCATTGTCAGGTCATCTGTTGTCCACGCTATGCTATGCTATGCTATGCTATGCTATGCTATGCTATGCTATGCCATGCCATGCCATGCCATGCCTCGCCTCGCCTCGCCATGCTTCCAAGTTTCTTGTCTAGGTTTTTCTTATTGTTTGTTTAGCTTTCCCAGTTTAGGTTTGTGTTAATTTTGCTTCAGTTTGCCCTTTGTTTGTACCTTTTTTACCAGCCATATTAAACGGCTCGCTTTTTGTTAACATTTCAAGGTTTGTTCCCTGTTCTTGGAGTCTGTGTTTTGGGTCCTTTTGTCAACCCCTGCAGTCTGCCCTCGCCAGACTGTGACAAAAAGTACTTAAAACAAAAATATTTCACTTAGAACATAACCTTGCCCAACAGTACATGTTAAGGTCGGAGTTTAGAAATTTCTGTTATTACATGTTTGTCTTTGCCTTCAGAACAAAAGCCACGAGTTCTTTGATCATTCGTTCCACAAGAGCTGCTTTACCAACCACTGCTTTTCACAAACAAACTTAAAGCAAAGCATTTTTACAAACTATCAAAGTCACAGGTGGTTATGTGCAGAAATGAGAAGATTTAATTTCTGCATTTCTAGATGTCTTGTGTGAATCTGTATCTTGCACCACACAAAGTGGCAGCATCTACAAACTGCAATCCCACAAATCGGATAACACGGGCCAAGCAGAACTTAAGCCTGTCAGCCAATCAGCTACAGCCGTCTGTGTCAGGATACCTGTCAAAGTAGCCACGGCCCTCATTTAAGTATCTGGATGTTAAACCATTGAACATTGTGGGCCCACTTTTATTTTAATGAAGCCAGACTAATTCTCTTCACTTTCATTTATACAATCACCACAGCTGTCCTCCCAAAGCGTGCCCGGTCAAAGTCCCTTTGTGTCTGTGTGAAGAAGTTTTACACATTTAATTACTGACGTACAAACAAGTAGTGCAATTTCAACGGTACATCAGTTTTTCTATAAAAAAACCACAGTGGTGGTAAATGAAAAACACCTGACAACACAACTCTTTAGTTATAAGACAAACTAAATAAAGTTCTGGCACTTCTGTCACGCTTCAGTATTTTGAGTTTATTATGTTTTGGTTTAATTTCGCATCATGGATTGTTTTCTTGTTCTCTTGTTGTGCTGGTGTTGATGATGATTATGATGTTTATTATTAGAGTTTCATGTTTCTGTTTATCCATATTTTAGGAATTGTGGTCTCATGTATTGTTTGAGTTTCATGTATTATTTTCTGTCCGCCCCTCTGTGTCGAATCCGTGTCTTTGAGTAGTGTTTCATGTTTCCTGTTTTATTGTGAAAGTCTGTCTTATGTTAGGCTGTATCCCAATTCAGGGTCTGCAGCCTCAACGATCCTCAAGGGCTGCGTACTCTAAGGCCGGAAGTGCGAGGCTTGTGAAATGGGACGGTCTAGCCTCCGTTGCGCTGCCCAGGTTGCCTAGCAACCATGATACTAACAGCTGGAAACGTTTCATACAGCTTTGTTTGACAGAAATGAAGGAGAAAATCGTTTGTTCATTTGTTTGTTTGTTTCTACATGAGCTTTGATCATTCTCTGTAAGATTAAGCTCAGCTATTGAACGGCGTATATTTTAAAGTAAAGGCTTTAAAACCAAGTTAGTACAAACGTCACTAATGTCACATAACTTTGCCGACATGTGGCCAACAGGAATGTTTTAATGTTCTTCGTTATTAAACATTTGCACATAAATAAGTGACATAATATTCAGTTCTTACTTAAAGTTTACTCTTCGGGCGCCCCTCATCCGCCGTTTTTTTTTTTTGGCAAAATTATCCACACCCACCGCCGCGCTATGCATTCTGGGATATGTTGGGCCACGAAGTCTACACCACCACGTCCTTAAAATTCAGGGAAATGAAGGACGCATTTGAGGGACGCATTTCGAACAGCCTTCGAATTGGGACAGCCTTCGTCGCGTCGCTGTGACGTAATCGGCCTTAAAATGCGGCCTTTAAGGCTGCAGACCCTGAATTGGGATACAGCCTTAGTGTGTGCAGCTTTGTTCCCCTGTCTCGTTAGCACTGATCTCTCCCAGCTGTGTCTCCCTCCTGTTGCCCATTCCCTCGTTACTACCCTGTGTATATAAGCCCTGTGTTTTCCCATGCTCTGTGTCGCGTTGTACCCTCAGATTATGCCTGTGTGCGTTTTGGTTTCTTTATTCCCTTCATGTTTAGTTTTCATGTCAGCAATAAAGCTGAGGTTTTGAGTTACAATTCTGTGTTCGAGTCCTGCGCTTGGATCCTCCTCTCCGCCTGCCCGCACACATCCTGACAACTTCACTGTCCAGACTATCATTGCAGTTGTTGTAAACTTGTGAAATTACCTATGAAACTTACATTTTAATATTTATAAAATATTTTGAATTTTGTCAATTGACAAATTTTTTCTTGATCAAAAGCAGATGAAATTTTCAAATAAAAATAAATAAATTGTTCTGTTATTTAATTGTTTTTCAATTAGTTGATTACTTTGGTGTAGTATAAATGCAGCATTAATCGTAAAAATTGAATAAATTAAGGCCAGAGATTTATGTCCTCCTTCACATTTTCCAAAGGCATGCAGTAGGCTGGATTCGAGTCTTTGCTGGGCTGACTGTGGCCCAGCAGGTGGTACAGGCTCTTCTAATGATCACCCTCAAGTAGTCACAGGAGGAACTACAGTTTGTGCCAAACATGCGTTACACAACAAGCTCAGATCCAAAGTTGTTAGTTGTCCATGGTTTTTATTGCAAATGATCAAGGGATGCATGGGATAATTGTCTGGCTGTAATCCTGTCTTCCTTCTCTCACCCCAACCAATCACAGCAGATGGCCCCGCCCCTCCCTGAGCCTGGTCAACACGTTCTCACTCCCAAAGCGTCACATTTTACGCTAGGTGACAAATCGTCAACATATTACGTTTTCGGCTACCCACCACGTTCCTAAATGACGACCTCGGAAAAATTAGGAAATATGAGAACCATATGGACTCAATCTACACATGTTCGCTCTTTTTCTTCAAATCGCTTAGAAACACGCTATTTAACATCATTAAAGTCCTGGTTAAGCTCAGGAAAAAGGTTATGGTTAGGGCTAGGGATAAGGTTAGGTTTAGGGCTGGAACGTCTATTACCGCGGGAGCGTCATTGCACTGGATTTCGGCCATAACCCGCCGCGTACAATAAGAACGCCGAAGGTCTCCTTTTGCGTTCCTCAGGAACGCCCCGGGACGTGACAAAACGTCGGCATGTTACGCCTCGGGAGTGAGAACGGGCTCGCCTGGTTCTGTCGGAGGTTTCTTCCTGTTAAAAGGGAGTTTTTCCTTCCCACTGTCGCCAAAGTGCTGCTCATAGGAAGTCATATGATTGTTGGGTTTTTCTCTGTATGTAATAATGTAGGGTCAGCCTCATAATATAAAGCGCCTTGAGGCGACTTTTGTTGTGATTTGGCGCTTTACAGATAAAATTGAACTGAATAAGATATCAACTTGTTTCAAGAAGCAAAAGAACAAGAAAATAATTAACTCGTGTACACAAATTTTTAAAAAGCCACCCTACGGGACTTCAGGGGCTCAGTGCAACATAAATACACATAATGCTAATCAGCCTTTTATGTGGAAATGACTCGCTGATTTTGATATGTGCCAATATGCTCATTACATAAGCTATTGTGAAACCATTCATTACTCGCTTAGTTGTCATGCAACACAGCAGCAGACAAACACATCAACACAAATAACAGTGTTTATTCTCCCCCTGACGAAGCAATATTTATTTAATACATGGTGTTTTTATGAAGGGCCTGACTCGAGCACACCCCGGTGAGTTGGGATTTCATGATTGCAGTTAATCAAATAAAATCAGCGCAGCTCTCCTGGGTGGCTGAAAGGCTTAGTTCAATATTCCGTCCTTCACTCGAACAGCTTGCAAGGGCAAATGGTCTAACTTCAAACTGCCATTTATTGTACTTTGAGTCAATCGTGCAACATTTTGCATTTCATTTCTGGTGCACGACATGTGCACGGGATTCAAATGGATAACGCCATAGGTACAGTACACTACATTCCCCCTCCTCTGCTGCCAAACAGCAGGTCCTCGTCTCAATTTAAACATGCCCTCGAGTAACAATAACGAAATATTGGAAACAGAAGAATACGTAATGTGAGCACTATAAATGAGTGACTAAGAAAAATGTTTCACTTGAATTTCTTTTTATCTACTTCGCTGCCTTCCTCCCTGTTTCTGGACCACCGTCGTTATGACACCGTGCAACACATAATTTTTAACGCAGCCACTTTAAATTATTCACTACCTTTGCAAATTTCATGAGTTAGGTGATTACATAGTGAAATGGTACTGCGGGCAAAACAGCAAAGTATTCCTCCACAGCATTAGCAGCACTGAGGCAGAGGCAGCACACGACTTTCTGACATGCTAAAAGAAAGAGATTTTAACTCTGTTTAAGACATCTAAAAATGTCTTCCTCTGCATTTTCTGATGAGGGTCGTGACCTCTGGCTGGGCACATGCAGCAGAGAAAGGTTTTTGTGTATAGCAAGTGTGGGAGAGATGCATGAATAATGGACGTTTGCAACTGAAGCCATTAAAGGGGAGTGCACAGAGGGTCCTCAGTCTGATGGTTTCATAATGCCTTCAATTGTAGCTGAAGAATCTTTTCCAAAAAAGTGGACCACATCAGTCCAGCTCTGAGGTCTTTACACTGGCTGCCTGTCTGAATAAGAAATATCACAAACCTGACTTCAAATCACTGTAGTGCAAAGTTTTGCATTGATTGTGGTGTTGCCATAACTTCCCAGTGAAGTATTTGTATTGGGGATTGTGTAAGTCCACAGGTTGGTAAAAATCTGCCTGAAAATGCTCGAGATCAAGCAGCGGTTAGAATTTAAAAGGACCGTCGGCCGTGCTCGGTTTGGCCTGAGAAGTCTTTAAATCTGGTGGCTGGAGCGATCCGTCTTTGTCCACAGCCGCAACGAGAGAAAGATAGATGCGTTCAATAAACGCGGTCTTGAGAAATCTGCTGGTAATGATTAAGAGTGATGAATGGGGACGCGGGATTTTTTTTGCAGGATGGCGTTTCATGTGGCATCCATTATATCATCAATGGTGAAAATGGCCTCTTCAAAGCACAAGGTGGCAACAGCTAAAGAAATCTCTCTAAACTCTTTCCACATTTCTACACGGGCCTTTGAAGCAGGCAGATAGAATGTTGTCTTTGAAACTATTATCTATTATATATATAAAAATTTAAAAAACCCTTCACTCACAATAATAGGAGCGCTCTGATAAATGTTTCATTGAGTAAAAAAATTCTCTTAGAGGCAATTAGCCAACAATTTGTCCCATTCTTGGGATTAAAACTCAAACTGTTACCTAGACCCTGATAATTAGCAAGTGAACTAGTTATCACAGACGTTTAATGCAAAATGCATGGGCCAGCTGAGAGCGTCTGTCTTTTTTAGCTCAGCTCATTTCCCCTGCATATAATCAGATGCTACAAAAATGGGGCTAGCTCTAAATAAAGCTATGCATGAAGAAAAACACTGCATTCCCTTCTATTGTTGAGGAGGAGTCTTTGTTGTCGAGGACGGATGCCTATAGGCACCACGTTTGTCACATAGTTACTGTGTTCTCCTCCAAGATATCGTGCCAACTCTGAAGAGGGACCAAGCTGTCAGACCTCCAGAGAAAGCACACTACCTGTAGTGCTTCAAAGAGTTCTCTGCTTAGATACGAGTTGACTTTTAATGTACTTTACTGCTGAAGCACTTTTTTTACAGTGTTTATCCAAAAGCTTGTTGGGTCGCTTTGATATTAAAGTGCATTTGATTGTCACTCTCTTATTGAATGTTGTTGGAAATTCATTGATCTTTGCACTGTGCAACATGAAAGTAATCTGTCTACATAAGCATGGGCCCCTTGGGCTTTTGAAAGCGTTCAATTTTTGATTCTTTTAGAGAGGTTTCAGAAAACATATGCCCCGCTTCAGCCTTTAGGGGAAAGGCAACGCTTTGTAGGGGACGTATTAATTCTCCAGCCACATAGCTGGGCCTGATTGATTCAAAGTCTATTCTTAGTTGGCATTTAGCTTAGTGCTAAATGATTTTCAGCTCAAACTGTCTCTGTCTCCGACCTCTCTCCCCCCCACTCCCCCTCTCTGTGTTTCTCCTTCAATGGCTTTTCTCCCCCCATCTTTCCTCCGTCTTCACTGTCCTCCTGCATCCCTCTGTCTTGCTCCCTAATTACATCTCTTTCCCCTTTCCTTTCTCTCCACTCTCCTCCCTCCATCATGTCTAATTCCTCGGTGGAAACAGCCACAGCTCCCATCCTGCCCGGCTGAGAACAGCTGCCTCTCCAATTGCCCAGGCATGGGTAGATCTCGTTACGGAGCCAGGCCATCGTGAACGCACAACTCTTTCCCCGTATCGTTTTAGAAGTTTAAGGCAAAACACTTCTTTGAATCAGATTTGCTCGATCGCTTAAGTTAAGAGGACAAGGATAGGGAGAGTGACGTTTTCACAGAGCATGCCCTTTTTTGTCACATTTTGAATAGCTTGATGTATTGCAGAGGGTCACAGATTTTTTTTTTGGCACATCCATTTTTCTGTATATTCCACAGCCTCTTTGGGAAATGAGCTGTGCTGCTAAGAATGAATGCTGCAATGTGATACATTAGCTATGGCAGGAGATAATGGCACTGAGGCCATAGCCTTGCTGAACAGCTAAAAACATTTAGCTCTGACTGGAGATTTTCTCATTTGAATTCCTGATTTTTTTTTTTTCTGGATTGTGAGTAACATGAAGGATTATAAAAGTATATAAACATCTCCAGAGTCACATGAAGTCAAATTTGAACATCAGACGGTTATGTAGGCCACATCTTACTATGATGGGCATGCATCAGGGCACAAGACCTAGAAGGGGTGTGAGTGGAGCTGTTGCAGAATTCATCTTCTCTTCTTCATTGTTCAAGTAAACCCACTTTATTCCTTCTAACTGCCAGCAGGGGGCAGAAAAGAGGTCCAGCTGTTTGGAAGTCTATAGGAAGTCTTGAGCATAATTTGCGCCCTCAGTAAACGCTTCTGTGATGAATCGATAATCTCCATCTATATTTTTTACTAAATCCAACATAATGTTTAATTTCTTGAAAAGAAAAAAAAGCAGGATGAAGCCAGATGAGCTTTAAAGATGGCGTAGCTTCTAAACCACATGTCGAGACTAGGGATGGTATCGTTTAGGTTTTATCCGATACTGGTGCCAAACCGTTACTTTTGAGTCGGTGCTCAAACCGGTGCTTAAAGAATAGAAAACACAAACTTTGTCCAAAAACCTCTCATGTTTAGCTGTTTTTTTGTAAAAAGATAACAATGTTGGACTTTTCTGCAGCTATAGGGGATTTATGGCATCACTCTTGGCTGGAAGCAGTGCTTAAACAATGGAAAAAACACAAACTTTGTCCAAAAACCTCTCATGTTTAACTGTTTTCCACTTTTTCTTTGGTCATTTCAGCCTTTTTGGCCAGGGTGAAGGGAGTATCTGCCATCAAACAAGAAGACAGCTGCATGTAGCTATGATGATGTTTGCTAGTTCACCTTACATGCATTAATGTAATAACGTGGTTAGCCTACTCAACGTAAATTACACACGAACAACATTAAGCTACTCATGCAGAGAAGAACGGCTGCTGCTGCATCATCATCATCATCATTTCTGCTACACTGGCAGGGCTAGGGGCCAGGACTCTCCTCTTCGGGAATGTTGCTAACTCCGGGTCTGATAACAGGCACCACACCCGCAGTAGATGTGCTCGGTGTGAGGTCTCGCAGCAAGCTATCAAATACGGCGCATTTCTCGGCTTTTTCCATCAGATTCGAGGTGTTACCTCCTTTGCACAGTATCGCCTTAAAGCACTTGTTGCAGGCTGCTGAGTTTGAATATTTTGCTGTGAAGTACAGCCAGACTTTGACCGCTTTGCCTTGGTAATTTTTAATCTGTAGCTCTGCTCTAAAAGAACGTACGTACCTGGACCCGCCTACTATCCTTGTAAAGGTAAAATGATTGGCTAGAATTGAAACTGTATGACATCTCAGGGAAAAGACAAATCACCAAAAATAAAGCACCGAAATGTGCGCACTACCATTTATGTCAGAACCGGTGCCGTAATGCCATTATGGCACCGGATACTGGTACCCATCCCTAGTCGAGACCACATGAGCGTTTGGTGTCCCTTAGTTTCTAAGTCAGCTCTGCCCCTCACTCTTAAAAAACACTCACCCTAAAGCTTCTCAATACAACAGGTGATGCCTCTCTGACTGAGGTCATCTCTTATATACAGTCTGTGTTTTAAACAGAAGTTGATAAAACTGCCTTTTTATCAAATTCCGGAGGTACCAGAGGAAACAGGGATCAGCCTGTAGTCCTTATCTTTTATATGTATTCATGGAATGACTAACAACTGTTGCCCTTACAAAAGAACCTTACTTTTAGCATGAAAAGCAGTAACAGCTCAGCTTAATCCCAAATCAGCATTTCTTTACTAACCACACAAAGTTTGTGCTGACCATGTGTCAGAAAACAGTGAGGTTATTGACTCTGATGTGAAAGTAACAGTAAGTAAATCTTACAATGGCCATGTCACACATGAGCTACAGAGGTACTAAAGTAAACTGAGAATAGCCTCCTGTTGCCGCTCTAGTTGGCAGGGGTACAGATATGCAGTGATGCATGTCATGGGTCAGCACAGTTATCCTCTAGTGGGAGGTTGTTGCTGGGGGGAATACAGATGATCAGGACTCTGTAGAGCTCTGCTAAGGACATTACAGCATGGCAAACTTTGCTATTCAGAGTCATTAGAAATTGGGTTTAACAGTATGTTGACTAAGGAGAGCACACATTGATCTCCAGCTGAAGGTTGAGTGTAATTTTCAGACAGCAGAACTCTGAAGCAGTACTTTCATTACTTTTGCTGCTACGTCTTAGAAAGCATCTGGCTCTGTTCGTACTGCTCCTGCTTCTACTTGCTGGAGTAACAATCTATCTAGACCTATCTGAATCTGGGTTCCCAGATGTTCTTCCGGGATGCTAAGTCTGCATCTGGGAACAACAGATAATTTTTCAGTGGTAGCAGTGTTCCTGACAGGTATCATGTTCGAGATGTTGTGTTCTGTCTTGTTTACTAATGCAGATAAATCAAATAAAAGCTAATAAAAAGCTCATGTGTCATCAGGTGATACTTGAATGGTTCTGGATTAAAGGGAAGGCAAAAGATGAGGTGTGAAATGCACACGGTTTACTTGAATGCAACTAAAGCGTGCCCCGATGTGACTGATTAAAATTTCGTCAAATGTAGCCAAGCAGGATAATCTACTGTCACCATAGCAGCAATGAAAGATATCAGACTTTACTGATTAATATGCTTTTGTGCAGAACGCCACATTCAGAGGTGGGTAGAGTAGCCAAAAATTGTAAAGTAATAGCAGCACTACCTAAAGATAGTTTTACTCAAGTAAAAGTAAAACATAACCATTAAAGAAATTACTCAAGTAAGAGTAAAAAGTATTTAGCAGAAAAGGCTACTTACTTGAGTAACAATCAATCAATCAATCAATCAATCAAAGCTTTAATCGCCACATGCAGGTTGCCCTGCAGTGAAATGGGACCCCCCCCCGGACCTTACACACACAACACAGACATTACATGGGGATACAAGTCGGAGATCGGTAGCGTTACAGAAAAACACTGAAATGTACACTACAATGGGAAAGTACAAGAGGAAAAAAAGAGACCTCTACTCATGCTGGGCTTCCATGGGAGGACAGCATGAGAACAGGAAACAAAAAAACTCCTCTGCACAAAAAGCACATAAATGTCCACAGCACAACTTTGTGAAAGACATGACAAGCCACAGGATTGGGTGGGGAGTGAGGAGTAATCCGAAGCGAACAAAGCAGCCATCCTGCACAGTGCTACCATTCCAGCGCGGCACATAGACACGCCGTGTTCCCCCGCAGGAAACAAGCATCGAAGGTGTTTGGAAAGGGAGGGGGATGAGTGTGTGTATATCAGTGTATATGTATGTGTGTGTGTCCATAGTTCAGCTGAGACAGTGTCCTTCGCCCTGCCAGGCTAAGTAAACAGTCTTCCAGCCAACCCAGGTGGCCTTGCATGGAATGGGAAGAACAGACTAAACACAGTCGTTATCAGGGTGTTTTGTTCAGCTCCAGCCTTGAGACCGCCGCTGGCGCCAAAGGGGTATCCGCATAAGTGATGGTGCTTTTTACTTTAGTGCGAACAGCTCATATGAATTTCAAAGCAGTTCTACAGTCCAACACTGGTCTCTCAATCTCCTGTTGGAGAGCCGCGAGCTTCACCATACTTGCGTTCTGTGATGTTGTCATTTCTTGTGCTCAAGGATCTGATTTCTGAGAACTCACGACAGTGTGCCTCCCCGAGATGTCATCCAATTTGCGCCCAGAGATGTTATTCCGAGCTAGCCCTTCCGAGATGTATCCAGTCTGCAGTCAGAGATCTTATTCTGAGTATTCACAGCAGCCGTAGCCTCTCCAAGATCTTATCCGTGCTGCACTCAATGAGCCCATTTTGAGAAACTCACGCCTCTCCCATCGTTCCAATCCCAGCGGGCAGCCTTGTGGGGGTTTGAACAGCCTGTTCCACTTTCTTAATTCTTCGATAAGTCAGGGCCAAGCCAGCTCCGATCAGCCAGATCCCTGTTACCATGGTTCCAAATAGGTAGATATCTTCAGCACTCAGGCTCTCCCGAGCCCAAACTTCTCGTTGAGAAAGGGGTGTCAATTGGATTTAGGGACCATTTGATCAAATCCATAATTCATCTTTTAGGTTTTAGAGAACAGACTGTGAGAGAGTGTTCCAGGGAAGAAAAAAGCACGAGACAAGACAAGGACATAAGAAGCTAAGCAGGGAAGATAAGGGAGAGGCCGCCTTCGCTGAGAGCCAAACGAGAAGTAACATCTGATTTAATGTTTAAAACTGAGATAATCAGATAAACAAACAGAAAGTTTTGTGCAAATTTTGGTATTTAAAAGACTGAAAAGCAAAAAAAAAAAAAAAAAACTACATATAAATAACATGATTACAAAATAATAAATCTAAGAAAAAAAAAACACTTGACAGTGACAATATATGGTGTTACTTTGTTACTTTACTTCTCCAAATGGCTCAACAGGCTCAGCAGACAGAATAACATTTAAACAACAAACCAAAAGTCTCACTTTGAAATAAACTGGAGGTTTGTGTCTGTTTTTCATGCATTTTTGGTTAAAATGAGATTATTACTCATTCAACTTAATTCAATTCAATTTTATTTTATTTATACAGCACCAAATCACAGCAACAGTCGCCTCAAGGCGCTTTGTATTGTAAGGTAGACCCTACAATAATATGACCCCCTATGAGCAAGCACTTTGGCGACAGTGGGAAGGAAAAACTCCCTTTTAACAAGAAGAAACCTCCAGCAGAACAAGGCTCAGGGAGGGGCGGGGCCATCTGCTGCGACCGGTTGGGGTGAGAGAAGGAAGACAGGGTAAAGACATGCTGTGGAAGAGAGACAGAGATTAATAACAAGTATGATTTAATGCAGAGAGGTCTATTAATACATAGTGAGTGAGAAAGGTGAGTGAAGAAGAAACACCCAATGCATCATGGGAATCCCCGGCAGTCTATGTCTATTGCAGCATAACTAAGGGAGGATTCAGGGTCACCTGGTCCAGCCCTAACTATATGCTTTAGCAAAAAGGAAAGTTTGAAGCCTAATCTTAAAAGTAGAGATAGTGTCTGTCTCCTGAATCCAAACTGGAAGCTGGTTCCACAGAAGAGGGGCCTGAAAACTGAAGGCTCTGCCTCCCATTCTACTTTTAAATACTCTTTTAAATACTCTGGGAACAACGAAACGAAATTCACTGAAGTTACTCACACTGAGTAGGTTAGCCAGATTTTTTTCTCCAGTAAGAGTAGTGATACTTCATAATAATATTACTCAAGTAAAAGTAAAGTACAGTGTAGTAAAACTACTCCTAAAAATATTTTTTTCCTAAGAAGTTACTCAAGTAAATGTAACTGAGTAAATGTAATTAGTTACTACCCACCTCTGGTCACATAACTTGTTGTTTTGCGGTAACTGCACAGCTCATGGTGAGTTATGTCATGTATGATTTCACCAGCAAATGCAAACCAGTTTTATGAGAAAACATCTGATTCCCCCGCATGACTGTAAATGAGATATCCAGAGTTATAGTGTGGAAAAAACAGGTAAATCTGGTTGTGTCCGATTTATGGCCTCAAAGGATGTCACAACTACACTATCAGGTCAAATGCACTGTGGATACATGCACATGGATGTTTGGTTCTGTTGTATCATTATGTGTTTGCCATGTTTCGTGAGCCACGATGTAAAAGATTAAATCTGCACAGAACAGCACAGAAACAGAACAGCCACGCTGATATAAAAGGAGCCATGAGCTCTGTGAATCACTGAAATCTGTAATCAGTGATTACAACTATATTTAGGGTTACTATAAATGTAAATACGCATCAAATCTCTAAGGCCATAATACAAAAACAGAAAGTTCTCCTTTCCTCCCTTTTCCTGCCAACACGGCGAGAGTGCAGAATAGATTCTGGCCTGAGGCAGCAGGCTACATGATGTGTATGATATAAAGGCAGGGAACACTCTTATGCAATTCATCATCGACCTCTTGCTTCTTGTGGAAACGTGTGGGGCTTTGAAAGGTCATTTTCCAGTTAGATTGAGGAGGTTGCCGCTAATATCGCTCTCCCTGTTAAATGGCAGCCAGCCTCAAAACCGAATGGACTCTGTTGATATTTAGCTCAGACGCAGAGTCATTACCAGGTCAAGGTCAGCCACAAACAAGAGCACACGCATGCGTGCGCGCCCACACACGCGCAGAGCTTCGTTCAGGTGGAACAAACCGCATGTGACGAAGTATTATTTTAATTTGAGTGAAAATGGCTGATGATAACAGGAAGTGGAGCTCCTGCCTGTAAGATCTATGTTAGAAAACAACATCAGTGAGACTAAAAAATCACATTATATACATGTGCTAACGTGGTCATTGGCTTAATGTTAATTATAACAAGAGTACTTCCTACTTGTTTGTAATATATGCAGCCCGTCAGTGCTGCCCACTTTTATATAGGTCATTGTGTGGGGCTGATTTATGAAAGCTCCAAGCAGAACTTCTTATCTGTCCACTTTTATACCTCCATTAGGTCCTCTTTGGGTGTTATTGATGGCTCTGCAGCGATTCATCATTTATGTCACTGCTTGTGACACGTCTTCCAGATCATAATCTTGGAGGCTTCCTCTAAACAGCCCACCTATCTGCCTCCCTTCCTTGGCCTCACCCTTTTTCCTCTTTACTTGCTAACAATAATCCATGGAGATAACATTTCCTGGATAATAACAGATTTAATGTCCAAAAGCAATATACAATGCTGGTGTGGCCTGCCAACATAGAAGCAGGTGGGTAAACTTGAAATCCCAAATGCATCCTACAACGTTGGCACACGCTGGTCGCTCGACGCTTCTGTGATTAACAGGAAGGTTTACTTTAATTTCGCTCATTCAGTGACATGAATGGACTGTATATATGAGATGACCACAGTCAGAGGCATCACCTGTTGTATTGAGAAGTTTTAGGGTGAGTGTTTTTTAAGAGCGAGGGGCAGAGCTGACTTAGAAACTAAGGGACACCAAACGCTCATGTGGTCTCGACTAGGGATGGGTAGTTTCATCTACACAAAAAAGGCTTTCTGTCCTTGGTGGAGGTGATATTGGTTCTCTTTGAGTTCTCTCCTTATAGTACTGCTGGATAGTGATGGCACAGGTGTTTGCAGTTCTGGTAAGCATCTGTTAAGGATCTTGGAGCTGAGGTTATTTGTGTAACCTCCAACAGCGACAAACACCATTAACTTTACTATGAGGTCTATTCAAATGAAATTTTAAGCATGTTCTGATTTGTGCTTCACATCATTACTCTGTTTTAGAAACAAAATGTTCCTGTAGAACTCTGCATGAGTTTCCACTGTAATCTTATCCCTTGCCACTAGCTACAACACAGTCCTGAAGTATGATCAAGCCACCCTTGCCCTACAGTCACAGAAGTGACTTTTCATTCAGAAATTCAGTCAGTAGGACATGTTTCAAGGTTGATTGATTGATTGATATGTTTATTGATTAGCATTCAAATATCTCAGTGAAGACAGAACAAAGATTTACCACAAAGCAAGAAAGCATGAGACAAGGCTAATCAAAAGGTATTGGCTGAAGCATTTGCTTATTACGCCAACCCTTTTAACAAACACATGGTTCACATGGATACCTGTGATGCTAAATTGTACTCTGAACTAAGGACAAATCTACGGAAGAGGATTAGGGCCACTGGAAAGAAAATCTGAGAAAAAAGTCAGAATTCTGACTTTTTTCTCAGAATTCTGACTTTTTTCTCAGAATTCGGAGATTAAAGTCAGAATTCGGACTTTTTCATCAAAAAGTCAGAATTCTGACTTTTTTCTCAGAATTCTGAGAAAAGAAGAAAAAAAAAAGATGTTCCCACTTTTTTTCCCAGTGGCCCTAATCCTCTTCCGTACAAATCACTGTATTTTCTGCTATCACTTTATTTTCTACTCACTTAACATTTTAACATAACGGAAATTTGGACCTGTGATGCCTGAACTTGTGTTTTGTGTTGGGTCCATACTGTGATAAACTGCTCTGAAAATCAGTTTCCATCCAGGATTATAGGTCTACATGTAGGTGTCATCTACCTAAATAGAAAAGCTTTCTGCAGAAATTTCAAAATGTGAAGACTTAATTTGGAAGCAATAAAACCCAACTCATACCACAGACGGGGGCCTTTGATGATCACAAAATCATCAAAGACTTGGATTAATCCATTAACAAAAGAAACTTGTACACACAGCTATTTGATGCTTTCATATGATGATTTTTCCTATAATGAACATGACCTGTTCTTCTGGTTCTGAATGAAGGCACATACTCACCTCACCAAACAGCTCAAGGACTCTGCCAGTGTCTGCCAAGAAAGATGCAGAAACAGGTTTCCAGGCAACAGTTTACCAAACGATGTTTCTGTCAGCGTTGTGTGACAAAAGAATAAAAGCATATTTGTGCATTCACAGAACACGCATAATGAAGCTACTGGCAAAGCAGAAAGCCTGTCCACGCTGCAGAACATAAACAATGTACGCTGCAGATTGCTGGAAATGTATACAGTGCAAAAGTGTTTAGAGCACGACAATTTGCTCCTAGAGCTAATTTTACCACCATTTGAAAAACAGGCTGTTAAAGAAAACCACAGGGGGTAACATGATAATTGCACTTGTGCCATCTTTATCAAACCCTCTCCAGAGCCTTTTCAGGGTCTCCACCTTCTTACTCAGCTGGCAAAGGAAATATTACCTCGTCCATACTGGCCCTTACTAAAGCAGCAAACTGCTAATTGTCAGTTTTGTTCGCGTGTCAGCGGATTCTAAATGGGGCTCACGAAGGGGAAAAAGTTGCTAGCGCAGCTGAGAGTGGACTGTTGGTAGCTGCGACCTCAGAGGGGGTGGCAGATCTCGAACAGTTCTCCTTTTTGGAGACAACTGAAGAAGGCAGGCAAGGCGAGAAAACACTGAGCAGTCAGAAGAAGCGAGAGCACTTTTTTCTCTCCTCTGAATGTATCTTTGTTGCCGCCCTTAGGGGATTAAGTCCTTGAGCATCGAATGGCACAAACTTGTTAAACCAACTGCGCTTTACTGAAGCAGAAGAGCCTGTGGAGAGCAGCTGTGAATCTATCAACCCTGTCTTTGACTGGGGGCATCACAAAACACCACGGCATTAAGAGCCTTCAAGGCTAGGCCTCAACGGAAAGAATAGCAGTAAGAAAAACAGACATTATTGCAGATTTGAAAAGGGAGCTTGAAGCTGGTTTAAATGAAAACTTTTATGTCTTTTGATAAGCCTGAAATAGTTTGCTGAAAAAAGAAATACATAAAATCAGCTTTGCTATCAAATTTAACTAAATACTGTCATTTGAGTGATGTTGCATTAACAATGACTTTAATTTGCAGGTATTAACCCTTTAAGACCTACCATAGAACCAAGTCCGCCAGAGCTTATATTATATTTTTACATGCTGTGGAGCCATTTTTGGAAGCATTTCAAGTTGCTATACATCAATACAACCATTACAGCCCAAATTTTAATAATATGTCTGCATTAAGTGCATAGTAATTACATAAATTGCAAAAAAGTGCAATAAACTACAAAAAAATTTAAAATCGTTTTTGTTTGTTCTATTTAGAGAAATTTAAGAGGCTTATCCCTCAAAACTGTAAATGCAAAAAAGTTGCACAAAATAATTTCCCACCACAGGAAATTTATTTTGAGTGTCTTCATAGTTTTATTTTTGAAATACACCAATTTTTATACACTGCAGGAAAAACGAAAATAAATATTATAGTGCAAATTTGCAAAAAAGCAGCATATGCATCAAAATAAACTATTTCCAGCAGTGCAATATGAGTCCTAAGCATCCCAGAAACCACACAGAAAGTCATAAAGTCAAAGATAACTTTTAAAAACACCAGTATAAGCTCATGAGGCCCTGATGGTTAAAAAAAAACTACATTTCCGCGAAATGACGTCACTTCCAGTTTCGGGCAGGTAATGGCAGACTTGCGAAAGTTCGCGCTGACGTCTATTCTAACATAGGAAGTGTTATGAACAGCTGATCGGATCGGCAAAGCGTGTTTCTGGAATATTATGTTTTTGTTGCTGCAAGTGCTTTTTTATGCAGTTTTTGCAAAGCTATATGTGGAAGGAAACTGTGACCGAGGACAAGCTGATGGCATAAGATGTAAGTACAACTCCTCCGGTTTCATATGCAAAAAAATTTATTGCGCTAGCTTACGTGGTTGCAGAGCTACAAGGATTTAAAAATAGTTATGCAAAACAGAGCGTGCTGCTCTGACTGGTTTTAAAGGGTTAAATACTTTAATTTGCTGCTCAAGAACAAAAACAGCACAAAGAGTTTGAACATTTTCTGTCTCTGTGTGAGGTTGTGTTTACACACCACGAATAACAAAGGCTGAGATCAGGCTTTGGGGATCCATCCCAGTGCTTTCACCTTTAATAAGACTAGAAGGATGCCAATTATGAGCCCTTTGCTATGGTCTCAACTCCCAGACCTCTCCTTTAAATTGGGCATTTCGGCTGTCGATGTCTACAGCATGCCTACGCCATCCAGCACCCGTCTTTGCAGAGAAGCGGCAGGGGGGAGACAGGAAACATGTCTCACAGGAACACAACAAGCTGCTTGTATTTTGGAAAGTTGCGCTGCGATGTGCTGTTGATTCATCATCAGCCGTCAATGACAGGAGGCCTTGAGAGAGGACGTGGGATGCTGTGAGAGGAGAGGAGGTAATGGATCCTTATAAACAGGATTAGGAGGACACAGACGAAATGGAAGAGTGGGGAGAGGAGGTGGAGACCGTCATCTCTCACCGTGGACGTGATTTACTGATGATCTATGGATGGATGTTTGGATTTATTTGATAAGGTGGTGTACACAAGTTCGCATTGGGACGCAATTTTGAAAAATACTGGCTGTGACTCAGCTACGTTTTTAACCCTGAAGTCATCGTCACAGATGGCGACTCATACTGGGTTTGGGGGGAAAACAAATAAGCTTAATTTTTCTCCCCAGATTGCTTATCTTGGAACTTGACGTGAGGGTTTTGAAAATACAGAAATCACATCCTTTGACAGGGTTAGGTGTTAGTTAGATCTCACGGGGTTATGTTTGTAATCAGTCGAAAATTCAATAATAAAATAACTCTCGTATCACCAAATTCACTCTCCTTCCCTCTGTCACGTCCTCTTTCAGCATTAGGTTGGTGCACAACATGTTCTTTTGTCTGCTGCCATTCATCTGCGATCTTCAACAGAAGGACTAGAGCGAATAAAAGTATCGCACCCGTGATTATCACGACAATTACTCAGCAGCTGCATAGTGCTACCTGATTCTTAAGAGCTGCGAGGAAAATAAACTGCATGCAAATGCTTTTGGATGTAGAACATAAGAGGCCTTTTATGGTTTAGGACACCAATAATTCTGTGTCCATGGCAACTATTATACTTGCTTTCTGTCATTAGTGCCCATATTTTCTTAAAATCTTCAGATACTCACAATGTGGTGTGTTTATCATGTGAGCTGCTGTTTTTGTTACCTATTTGTTTGACTGCTGTGGACTCTGTAACCCAGCATACACACACAGGCGTTTGTCTGCTGCTGAATCTGTATGGAATTTAAATAAAGTCATATTAATGCCTGTTTACCAGGGTTTTAATAGTTTTGCAATTTTCATTAGTTTTTATTTTTATTATGTTTTGACTTCAGATTTTCAATTTTATATCAGTTTTAATTAGTTTTTACCAATTGTTTGCTAGTTTAGTTTTTATTTTTTTGAAAATCCTTAGTTTCAGTTTAGTTTTGATTAGTTTCAGTTATAGTTTTAGTTGTGTTTGCAATAATTAAGTGTAACAAAATCCCAGTTTCATCATATCAGTCATTCTGCTCATCCTTGGGTATGTTGCTATTCCAGCTACCATACTGCACCCTGGACAGGTCGCCTGTCTGTCGCAGGGCTAACACGCAGAGACAGACAACTCACATTCCCACCTATGGGTTCTTTAAATAAATAAATAAAGGCAGATGAACAACCATTGATACCAGGCAACTATAAAATGTATATCTTGGCCCCAATGAGACTATTAACTCTCGCAGCACCGGGTGTTCGTAATTTTGGTTCAAGTGAATTGATAAACTTTTTGAAGGTAATTGACTCACACAGTTGTGTAGATATCCCCGTCCTGTAGTCTCAGGATGCATCACGCTGCCTTGCCTGGGGTTAGCTTCTGTTTTCTGGGGATGAGGGTTGAGTGTGCTCCCTTACCTTCTCAAGCTAAGCTAGGTTAGCCTTCTTGTGTGAGCTTTTCAAGTGCACTTTAAGGTTTGTGCGATTTTTCCCCTTTAGAAATGTCCCTCATAATTTGTCTGTTTCCACTACAAGACACTTGCTTTATCCAAAACACAGTCATATTCAAAGTAATCCCAAATTGGACTCTGGCGCTTTCTTCTGACCTTTCCTGACATGATTCTGCGCGTGGACGGAGCAGCAACACAGACGACTCGACTAACGTACTGCCACCTGCTGGCATAATGAGACACAGCAAGAAAAAAATCTGGAAACTAAACTAAACATTTTCACCCTTGACTATTGTATGACACGCACACATCAATGAAAACTAAACACATTTTTGCTATAAATTCAGTTAATTTTAGTTAGTTTTCGTTATTTCGTTAGTTTTTGTTAACGATAATAACCTTGGTGTTTACAGTCACACCCATAAAAGGAGAAACACTTGGCAGCCCTGAACTGATATTAGCAAAGATGGTAAGTGTACGACTTCCAGGAGAAGAAAAAACATTTTTCAAAACCGTATTTTTTGGGGGAAATTCATCAACCGATACATTAAAATGAGTTTAGGAGTCCTCTCCTTCAAAACGACCACACAGGAGGGTTTCTAAGATGATTGCTGAGTGGTCATATTTCCTCCAAGGAGGAGTTTGTCACAGTTCAGTGACTGATTTACCTAAAAGATATTAAAAGGTACAATAAATGAATGTGTGACCATCTTTGAGCACCTTTCAGCTCTTTGCTTTGGTTTTTTAAGCTAACAGAAAAACACACAGATGGCATCACTGTACACTCACTGCATGCCATCAATCAGCTGACTTGCTAAAAGCCACAGCAGAGTATTTTTTGGAGGAGAAACATTTCTATAAAATCAGAGAGGTCCATGTATACTACTCATAGATTTACCTCAAGGTTTTAAGATGGGACTCCACAACAATCGGGTGCAGGTGGAAGTGCAGGATGCAAGGGCAGGTGGAGTGAACAAAAGTAAGTTTTTATTTGGCTGTTAGCCATGAAACCCCCAAAGCAGGACAAGGCCCAAAACAGAAGCATGAGGAACACCAGGGGAATACAAAGACGACATGTGGAAAGGAATCGCCGGTGTCACTAATGCCGGGCTCACACTGTGCGATTTTTTTTCCCAGTCGCGCGATTCAGCTCCTGCTCAAACTGTACGATTGACTCGCAGGGGTCAGAAGTTCGTAGGTCACGATGCAGGTCTCACACTATACGGCCCGATGCTCTGATGCGACCCGAGTGCTCAAACTGTGCGTCCATAAAATGAAGGTTATAACAGGAATTCTGTCGCTTGCTCTCCCTCTCTGTCTTTCACTCACACAGACACACACCACCACCATCAACTTTGCTAAATTGCTAATGAAAAACATGATCAGGCAGCTGTGATTGAGCAGCAATGTCTATCCAACTATTTTCACGGTTGTTGTGGTCGTGATAATTTTGTGAGGCCACATCGAAAAGGCTCGGATGAGCTTTCCAAAGTTCTACAAGTGCCTCCATCGCTTGTGTCCAGATCACACGCTGCACTGCCGTGCTGCGCCGTCTTTTTTGCTTTTTTGTTTTTTGCACTATGCAACATTTGTGTAGCATAGTGTGAGAAACTGCGGTGACACCCTCAAGACGGTCGCGAGGATTTCAAACCTGTTTGAAATCCTCGCGACCAAGCGATTGATGATCGGGAGCTGGTCATGAGGTGTTAATCGCTTCTCGTTACACGACGCACGATGAAGGCCAAAATCGGGCCGATCGCCAAAAACGGTCGCACGACTCAAAAATCGGCTTAAAATGGGCCAAAAATCGCACAGTGTGAGCCCGGCGTAGGAAGACGGGGCAAAGAATCATAAAGGAGGGAAAGTAATGAAAACCAGGAAGTCAAACCAAAACAAGATGAAGCAGAAAAGTATTATTCACGGTAAAACAGGAAGTAGCAAAAAGACAAACACTCACACATGAAGACCAACGCTAAGACTCACACCGAGACACATTTTAAACAGCTAAAGGTGTTCAATTTATGACACATTATTAGGGCCACATTTTAAGAGAAAAACATTAGTGCTTAACCCTTTAAGACCTACCATAGAACCAAGTCCGCCAGAGCTTATATTATATGTTTACATGCTGTGGAGCCATTTTTGGGAGCATTTCAAGTTGCTATACATCAATACAACTGTTATAGCCCAGATTTTAATAATACGTCTGCATTAAGTGCATAGTAATTACATAAATTGCAAAAAAGTGCAATAAACTACAAAAAAATTGAAAATCGTTTTTGTTTTTTTAACATATATTTCTAGTTAGAGAAATTTAAGAGGCTTATCCCTCAAAACTGTAAATACAAAAAAGTTGCACAAAATAGTTTCCCACCACAGGAAATTTATTTTGAGTGTCTTCATAGTTTTATTTTTGAAATACACCAATTTTTATATACTGCAGGAAAAACGAAAATAAATATTATAGTGCAAATTTGCAAAAAAGCAGCATATGCATCAAAATAAACTATTTCCAGCAGTGCAATATGAGTCCTAAGCATCCCAGAAACCACACAGAAAGTCATAAAGTCAAACATAACTTTTAAAAACACCAGTATAGGCTCATGAGGCCCTGATGGTAAAAAACTACATTTCCACGAAAATGACGTCACTTCCGGTTTCGGGCAGGTCATGGCGGACATGTGATAGTTCGCGCTGACGTCTAATCCAACGTAGGAAGTGTTATGAACAGCTGATCGGATCGGCAAAGCGTGTTTCTGGAATATTATGTTTTTGTTGCTGCAAGTGCTTTTTATGCAGTTTTTGCAAAGTTATATGTGGAAGGAAACTGTGACCGAGGACAAGCTGATGGCATAAGATGTAAGTACAACTCCTCCGGTTTCATATGCAAAAAAAAAAATATTGCGCTAGCTCACGTGGTTGCAGAGCTGCCGGGATTTAAAAATAGTTACGCAAAACAGAGCGTGCTGCTCTGACCGGCTTTAAAGGGTTAATTTGAGATTAAAGTCAAAATTTACCCTCACACACACGCACACACACACAGACCGTGCAGGCTGGATTTTGCATATTCGATGCACTTTCTTAATCTTCCATCCATCTTCTGCCATTTATCTGGGTCCAGGTCACAGACACTGAGCAGAGACGCCCTGACCTCCCTCTCCCCATTCAAAACCTCAGGGTGAATGCTCTCAAGCCAGATGATAGACATAATGTCACTGTTCAGGAATCTCCTCCAATCAGAGCAGCAGCTCTGCTCGCAGCTCGGGACACCTACCAGAGCCTCATGTCTGTTACCCAGCATCCTTTTCTCTCAGTCATGTGTGACTGAGGATTTCTTAATCATTTTTCTGTCAGACCAACTAAAGGAATTCTTCAGGTATTTTGTAAAACAAATAAATAACTCCAAGATGATGAAAGATCCACCGATCTAATAGAGACCAAAGCGAGTGTTTGTGAAGGCCAAAATCTTTCTCTCAGAGTGCATCAACAACTCACGAGGCTGGTAAAACAGGAAAAAACGAATGAACACCAAACAGCATCGATCACTCTGTGTGTGTGAACGCATTGATCCATCTTAGTCCTACCATGTACTCCTCTGAACTGATACTAAAGCCGGCGTGTTTTCCAAGCGTAGAGAGTGTTAGCAGGAAAGACGAGGAGACAGCTAGGATATATGCTGCCCAAAGCCCTGTTAAAAATACAGAGAGAGGTGAGAGGCTTATCAGAAATATCTTCAAGGTCTGTACAAGGTGCAAAAATATTCATTTGCTACGCCGTCTTTGTGAATTTGGAGTCAGCACAGTTGAATATGCAAATGCAGTTGAAACCCATTCTCTGATGTTTTTTATTTTTTGTCTTTCTGCTGTTGACGCCACAGCGAGGAACAGAAGTGTTTTCTATGTTGTAAACCTAAATCTTTTCACAGCACATCATCTGATGGCCATTCTACTGGTGACAGGTAAGAAATGTCAAGGTCAAAGTGACAAAAGAAAAACATTTACACAAATAACCGAGCACTGCTGCGCTTTATAAAATCCTAGGAATGAATATGAATGGAGACAGAAACTATTACTGATAATTAATTCCCCAGAGGTCACAATTCCCTTTTTAGAAAAGCTTTAGGTTTGGAAACAGACATGCATTGGATGCATAGACATGCCTTTTCGTGTATTTTGAGATCAATATTCATATTTTCAGTCTTCTCGTCATTTGATGTTTGCAGGGCGAGCCTGCTGAAGGCAAACAAGAAAACCCAACGCATCAGTGTCTGATGGATTATTTAAGAGGTGTGACTTGGTTTATATGTATTGCCGTGCTCTCACACAAATAAGATGCACTCACCATTCAGCGGCATCCTTTTCAAATGTTTTCAATGAATATCATTCAAGACTCAAAACTTTATTTCAGTGCAGAAAGCTGGAATTTGCATTGGCGAACTCGCATAACCCCAAAACTGAAGATAATCCTGGAGACATACCCACACCGAGATATAAAACAGGCAGTAAAAAACATAAAATAACTGTAATAAAACAGTAAAACCTTTATGTTTAAATAAACAGAATGAATAAAGTCCCTGGTGCGATGCTACCAGCGCTGTAAAGCAACTATGATATGTACCAATTTGTATATTATTGTATTGTTTTATGCCTGAGAATAATAGCTTAACTTCACAGAGGTGGATGAAGCTCTAACGATTGCATTATTATTTTTATTTTTTGGAAATAAACCACTTCGTCCAACTTTTTCACCTATTAAACGAAGATGCTGCCTCGCCGCATGGTTATTGCGAAGCTGGGGCTTATGATGTCCTCAGGCTATGACGCACCGAAGAAGCTGTAATTAGCTTTACCTGGAGATTCGCGATACACACAGTGCGATTCTCAAGGACTCACATTTGTTACAAGACAACCTCAACCCAAGAAACACTCGTGGCATCGCATTCTTTCACGTTTTTATTCTTTGTTTCATGTGACCTTGGTTCAAAGTTTGCAGAATACAAATCAGTGCTGGTGAGTGTGTTGGATTGCATTTGAGTTTGAATGTTTCAAACTAATAAAGGGTTCATTCATCAAGCAACATCAAGAGATCAGAATGTCAGCATACTCGCCCTGTCCTACGTGAAAGCTTTGAGCCTGGACAATAAAGCAATTCTTTTTACTTCTGTGTTGACTTTTTGAAGTGCTTCAAAACTGTGTTGCTTTACAAATCTCATCTCTGTGCTTCAAAACTCAGTTTTGCAATGGTACGTAAAATAAACTCAGATTGAAATATTTCCTCCAAAACACGCTTCATCTGACCAGGCTGGCTTCCTCCAGCTCCAACATTCACATACACATAGTTGGCCCTTTCAGCAGTGAACAAGGATCAGCTCGGGCACCCTGACTGCTCTGTGCCTATTCGAGCCCAACACACTGTGATACTCTGTATTCTCACACCTTTTCTATCAGAACCAGTATTAAATTGGAGTAACAGTAGCTCGTCTGTTGGACCACACTGGCCGGCCTTTTCAGGCCTCTCTTCCAGTTTGGATTCAGGAGACAGACACTATCTCTACTTTCAAGATTAGGGTTCAAACTTTCCTTTTTGCTAAAACATATAGTTTGGACTGGACCAGGTGACCCTGAATCCTCCCTTATTTATGCTGCAATAGGTGTAGGCTGCCGGGGGATTCCCATGATGCATTGGGTGTTTGTTCTTCAGTCACTATGTATTAACAGACCTCTTTGCACTGAATCATACTTGTTATTAATCTCTGTCTCTCTTCCACAGCATGTCTTTATCCTGTCTTCCTTCTCTCACCCCAACCGGTCGCAGCAGATGGCCCCGCCCCTCCCTGAGTCTGGTTCTGCCGGAGGTTTCTTCCTGTTAAAAGGGAGTTTTTCCTTCCCACTGTCACCAAAGTGCTGCTCATAGGGGGTCATATGATTGTTTTTTTTTCTCTGTATGTATTATTGTAGGGGCTACCTTACAGTATAAAGCACCTTGGGGTGACTGATGTTGTGATTTGGCGCTGTGTAAATAAAACTGAATTGAATTCACTTCCTGCAGTCATCAATAAGCCTTGGTCACCCATGACTCTGTCACTAGTTGACCATTGGTCCTTCCTTGGATGACTTATGATAGCTACTGACCACTGTAGACTGGAAACGCTCCATACGAGCTGGAGTTTCGGAGATGATCTGACCAGCTGCCATCACAATTAAATTCAATTCAATTCAATTCAATTTTATTTATATAGCGCCAAATCACAACAAAAGTCGCCTCAAGGCGCTTCATAGATACAGAGAAAAACCCAACAATCATATGACCCGCTATGAGCAGCACTTTGGCGACAGTGGGAAGGAAAAACTCCCTTTTAACAGGAAGAAACCTCCAGCAGAACCAGGCTCAGGGAGGGGCGGGGCCATCTGCTGTGATTGGTTGGGGTGAGAGAAGGAAGACAGGATAAAGACATGCTGTGGAAGAGAGACAGAGGTTAATAACAGATATGATTCAATGCAGAGAGGTCTGTTAACACATAGTGAGTGAGAAAGGTGACTGGAAAGGAAAAACTCAATGCATCATGGGAATCCCCCGGCAGCCTACGTCTATTGCAGCATAACTAAGGGAGGATTCAGGGTCACCTGGTCCAGCCCTAACTATATGCTTTAGCAAAAAGGAAAGTTTGAAGCCTAATCTTGAAAGTAGAGATAGTGTCTGTCTCCTGAATCCAAACTGGAAGCTGGTTCCACAGAAGAGGGGCCTGAAAACTGAAGGCTCTGCCTCCCATTCTACTTTTAAATACTCTAGGAACAACAAGTAGGCCTGCAGAGCGAGAGCGAAGTGCTCTAATAGGGTAATATGGTACTACAAGGTCATTAAGATAAGATGGGGCCTGATTATTTAAGACCTTGTATGTGAGGAGCAGGATTTTGAATTCTGGATTTAACAGGAAGCCAAAACAGAAGAAATCTGCTCTCTCTTTCTAGTCCCTGTCAGGACTCTTGCTGCAGCATTTTGGATTAGCTGAAGGCTTTTCAGCGAGTTTTTTGGACATCCTGATAATAATGAATTACAGTCGTCCTGCCTGGAAGTAATAAATGCATGAACAATTTGATTCTTGTCAAATCCTCGCACTTGTCCATCGACTTAAGGACAAAATGTTTGCTTGTTCCCTAATATATCCCCTGATGGCGACAGTTGTGGTTATAAGATGAACCACAACCTCAGCATGCTAACCATGCCCAATATAGCACCTCTTAAAGCCTGAAAAAGAAAACAGTGCTCTTAATTCTGTGTCAAAATTATTCTGGGGTTAAGCTCTGCAGCACCTCTATGCTCCCAAAACTCAATTTCACAGCAGTATGAGATATTGATTCCATACAGACGCAATCATGTCTGAATTGTTACATTAGGACTTGGTTAATCTCAGGCCTAGAGAAACAAGTGAATATGGCAGGCATGAGCCATAAATCTACACCTCCCTTATACTGCAAAAAATCCTCCCACCGTAGCTCCACACTGCTGATGTATTAAAAGCAGCCAGGCGTAAACATCTCTTGATAGACTTGGGGGAGTGCGAATCAAACTTCCTTCTCGTTCTGTATGTAAAATCACAAACCTACTGCAGCTTGCAACATATATACCAAACTAATCTTTGTCACTGAACAGAAACAGCAGAGTTAAACACTTGAATTCACTGCGGTGGAGGGGGCGGGGGATACAGCAATGAAGCTGTCGCCATGGCGCTCAGAGGTGGTCGCCCATGTTTGGGCCGTGAAGGGTTAGTACAATTTTTCACGGCAGCAACTTATACAACCGATAGTGAGTGGTATCAGACATTGACATTAGCTGATAAAAGCCGAGGTTTGATTCTGAAAATCTTTATACTGAATGCATCAAACCAAGGATCTTTTGCTTATTATGTAAATGTGTGAGGCTCTATATTATTGAGCCACACCGGTACATCAGCTGATCAAATGTTACATCTGTAATACTGCGCACTATTCAGGCCAGTATGAATGAAAAACCTGGCATGATTGTCCACTGAAATTACAAACTACACAGATTCACAGAATGTAAGAGACTAATAAAGTTGCACAGAAAATTATTACTTCAAGGTACTGCTGCCGAAGGTGGTTCTACAAGCTACTGATTCATAGGCGGATATCTTTTTCACTCAACTCTATAATAAACCTGCAATATCTATTACCTAACTTTCCCTTTTATCACCAGTGGGCAACATTTTAATAGTGGGTTAAATCGTGATCTTCTTTCCTGTGACCAGCATTACTTCAAGATGCTTATTGGTTCTTATTGAGTTGCCCAGTTAACCCTTTAAGACCTACCATAGAACCAAGTCCGCCAGAGCTTATATTATATTTTTACATGCTGTGGAGCCATTTTTGGGAGCATTTCAAGTTGATATACATCAATACAACCATTACAGCCTAAATTTTTATAATATGTCTGCATTAAGTGCATAGTACTTACATAAATTGCAAAAAAGTGCAATAAACTACAAAAAAATTGAAAATCGTTTTTTTTAACATATATTTCTAGTTAGAGAAATTTAAGAGGCTTATCCCTCAAAACTGTAAATACAAAAAAGTTGCACAAAATAGTTTCCCACCACAGGAAATTTATTGTGAGTGTCTTCATAGTTTTATTTTTGAAATACACCAATTTTTATACACTGCAGGAAAAACAAAAATAAATATTATAGTGCAAATTTGCAAAAAAGCAGCATGTGCATCAAAATAAACTATTTCCAGCAGTGCAATATGAGTCCTAAGCATCCCAGAAACGACACAGAAAGTCATAAAGTCAAACATAACTTTTAAAAACACCAGTATAGGCTCATGAGGCCCTGATGGTAAAAACTACATTTCCGCAAAATGACGTCACTTCCGGTTTCGGGCAGGTCATGGCGGACATGTGATAGTTGCGCTGACGTCTATTCTAACGTAGGAAGTGTTACAAACAGCTGATCGGATCGGCAAATTGTGTTTCTGGAATATTATGTTTTTGTTGCTGCAAGTGCTTTTTATTCAGTTTTTGCAAAGCTTTATGTGGAAGGAAACTGTGACCGAGGACAAGCTGATGGCATAAGATGTAAGTACAACTCCTCCGGTTTCATATGCAAAAAAAATTATTGCGCTAGCTCACGTGGTTGCAGAGCTACCGGGATTTAAAAATAGTTACGCAAAACAGAGCGTGCTGCTCTGACCGGCTTTAAAGGGTTAAACAAAGTTTACACTGACTTGCTGCACAATTAAACTTTACTCGATATCTCTTCATAAATGCTTTCGACATAAAGTCATAGCAGTTGTTTCTTCATGTTCTGTTTTTAGCTTTAATTAACTCACTAATATTTCAAAGTATTTTTAAAGAGTATATTTAAAAATCTGTGATTCGAACGCTCTGATCGACTGGGGCGTTACGTTATTTGCTCCAAACGCAGGCATTTTAAAAGTTAAACGTATGTGATTCGCTTAATTAATTTAATTTCAATTTTATAAAACATAAGCAAACATGCATGAAAACAGCACATATGGATGTAGTTTAAATTAATATCAGTAAGATAAGACAAGACTTCATTGATCCCACCGTGGGGAAATTCTTGCGTTACCTCAGCTCAGGTACAGATAGCAGAAGGAAAATACAAACAGACTAGAAAAGGACTCAACGAATGTTGGTCAATACTCAAAAGCTGTGTAATAACTAGATACAAGACTCAAAGGTCTCACCGAGTTCATATAAACACGGGAAAGAATGACCTTGTTTGCAGTTGTTGCAGTTTAGTAGCTGATATTTACTAATTAGCTCTAACATTTGCTTTCAGAACAAAGATTTTATTTTTATTCACTTCCCAAATGGCAGCCTTTTCTAATCATTAAGATGGAAAATGCATAAACTGTCTGTACTTTGTGTGCTTTCATCTTAAGTGTAGGAGGAGGGATTTTCCACGTGTCAACATCACCAAAGTGGAGCTCATGCTGGGACTTTGCCATTTTGGGGGATTTGGGGGGATTCAAACACTGCAGTAGGTACTGTTTATAAATCAAAAACATCAAAACCCTTAAGTTTCTTCATATATTGTTGTTTCTGTTCTTTTCAGAGGTGCTTTAAATACCTGTGACTTCGAACAGAACAAAATGCAAGCTCACTTTCTACATCTAAAGAGTGACATGTGTTGTTTGACATTGGAGCGGGGTCTCTTGCTTTTGGTTTGTTTGCATGCTAAACATGTTACCTGTGCATTATATTTATATGCAGTATTGAATTCTTCACCTACAGTGACCTTCTAGGGAGACACTTTTGCGTTTCCCTTTAAAAAAGCACAGGTATGCATGCCAACAGTAAGGACAACTGTGTTATGTTAAGCTTGTTGCGGTCTCTGTGTTGTGCATGCTGGCTCGCTGTCATGATTTACTGGGACACTTATGAAACAGAGGCTTTCTTAATAAAATTTGTTTCACCTGTTTCATGCTAGCAGACAAAAACAGGTTTGTTAGCCAGCCAGCAGAGATAAGCAGCTAACATGGATGCTATAAAACATCAAAAGGCAAATGCATTCAAAGGTGCCTGTCTCTGCACAATTTCATGCATTGCACTGCTGCCACATGATTGGTTGAATGGATAATTGCTCAAATAAGCAGGTGTTTAGTGTGATTTTTGTGTTTTTTGGAAAGAGATTTCAACTGGTTTTGTTACAATGTGCACCTGTCAATGTAGTCCTGGTTAAAGTGAGCTGTTTAGAGCAAGTTTATCACAATCTCATTATTAGAACTGAGGTAAAACTAATGCACACCAAGTTCAACGGAGATTTTGAGCTATTATTATACACTGTCACGTCTGCAGACAAGTGGAGTGGAAAGAGAGTGTGGACCCAAATGCAGACACTGACGAGCGGCAGAGCAAAACCGAAACTGGGAAGAACGGAAAAAACAAGCACAAAGAAACGAAAGACCCGAGAACCTAAGATGGGAACTCAATGGGTGATACGCAGACAATCTGGCAACAAACAGAGGAAGACAAAGGCCCTAAATATTAAGAGGGATAACGAGAGAATGAGACACAGGAGGAGAGCACAGCTGGAAGAAATCACACAGACAAGACTGTCAAAGTAAAGCAGGAAACATGAGATAGGCACAAAGACACACACTTGATACTGAAACAAGGAGAAATAAGGAATTTGGAGAATGTCCCCTTTAAAGTAATCTCCTTTCATGGACCTCTGTACTGTTTTTTGGAAGTAGATCACAGGAAGTCCAGTCTGGCATGCAGATCAGGGGGTTATTGTCTCCCTCCCTTCGCACCCAACCAGCCATGGCAAATGACTGTCCCTCCCTGAGCCTGGGTCTGCCAGAGGTTTATTCCTGTTAAAAGGGAGTTTTTCTTTCCCACAATCACCATCCTGTCTCCCCAAACAATCCCCATAAATCCCTACAAAAATGGAAAATGAGGCATACTCCCAACCTCCTTTAAATAGAAGGAAGGCAATCATCAATCACTCCACCCGGTGCACCAGAACAGCAGAGAAAAAGTAGGAAGCAAACACAAGGAACAGCAACTGTACTGAACAGACTTTGCGTTGGCACACGATGCCACAGCTCATTTGTGCTTTATATTTTTCCTCTGATGTCCCGGGAGGTCACAGTACACTTACTCCTCACCTGATGTTCTGCTTTCAGAGTGGGAAGTGTGGACTGTTCAACTCCAGACTCAGCCCTCATCACCAGTGATGCTCCTTGATACAAACTCTGGTCAGTTTAAAACAGATGTTTAATGTGATGTTCAGTTAATCCAAAATGCTGCAGCAAGAGTCCTGACAGGGACTAGAAAGAGAGAGCAGATTTCTCCTGTTTTGGCTTCCTGTTAAATCCAGAATTCAAAATCCTGCTCCTCACATACAAGGTCTTAAATAATCAGGCCCCATCTTATCTTAATGACCTTGTAGTACCATATTACCCTATTAGAGCACTTCGCTCTCGCTCTGCAGACCTACTTGTTGTTCCTAGAGTATTTAAAAGTAGAACGGGAGGCAGAGCCTTCAGTTTTCAGGCCCCTCTTCTGTGGAACCAGCTTCCAGTTTGGATTCAGGAGACAGACACTATCTCTACTTTCAAGATTAGGCTTCAAACTTTCCTTTTTGATAAAGCATATAGTTAGGGCTGGACCAGGTGACCCTGAATCCTCCCTTAGTTATGCTGCAATAGACGTAGGCTGCCGGGGGATTCCCATGATGCATTGAGTTTTTCCTTTCCAGTCACCTTTCTCACTCACTATGTCTTAACAGACCTCTCTGCATTGAATCATATCTGTTATTAACCTCTGTCTCTCTTCCACAGCATGTCTTTATCCTGTCTTCCTTCTCTCACCCCAACCAATCACAGCAGATGGCCCCGCCCCTCCCTGAGCCTGGTTCTGCTGGAGGTTTCTTCCTGTTAAAAGGGAGTTTTTCCTTCCCACTGTCGCCAAAGTGCTGCTCATAGGGGCTCATATGATTGTTGGGTTTTTCTCTGTATCTATGAAGCGCCTTGAGGCGACTTTTTTTGTGATTTGGCGCTATATAAATAAAATTGAATTAAATTGAATTGAATTAGATGTTGATGTTTGTTTGTAGCACGGGTTCGAGGTCTGTGGTGAGGTCGTGCAGTGATAGAGAAGCCGCTCTGAAAGCTGACTGGACGCCCCCGATAAGATGACCTTCAATGGGAGAACGGCCAGATTTAAATTAGGCTTTTGGTTTTTAATCGACCGACTTGTGGAACTTTTGATCATACCTCCTATAACACAAACATGTAACACAGCTTAGTCGTGAGCTGTGCAGGTAGCAGTGTTTAATATGTCATACAAGGTAACACTTTTAATTAGACGGTGATGTCACTGGAAGTTTATAATGAATAACTAATAGAATAACAACCCAGCCCCGTTTGTCCTGATGCATAATAATAGGCCCGCATGTTCCATATTCAGCAAGCAGCAATAATTGCATTACCAATCTGCTCATTAGCCAGCTCACAGACTCCCCTCGCTCTCACTTTTTAAGTGTAAAGTCGTATTCAAATTAGAGCTACCACTCCAGACAGCAAGAAGCCTTTATCTAATGCTGTGGCATCCCTACCACGCTGTGTGCCTGCATTTCAAGGGGAAGATGATAGAGCCTATAATCTATCACAGAGAATACTAACCACTCTCCCCCAGCAGAGTTGAAGAGGTGAACTATTTCCCCCCAAAGGGATCTCTTCAGAGACTTTAATATAGATGAAAACATTCATCTTTTTTTTGTGTTGCATGTGGATATGGACGATATCGATTCGGAGGAAGTGAGCGGACAGTCGTACAGAGGATGTCCTCTAAAGCTGCAGACGTTTTCTGTCGGTTCGGGCTGCGGCGCCAGCAGGGAGGATTTCACAGAATACTGAGCATGTCTTTTTCCCCAACAAAGCAGGGTTAATTAAAGCCTGGCATTGATGATTAGTCCTTATTAACGAGAATGCAGATAAGTGAAACCCCCTCTGCGTTTTCCGAACACGGTGGAGTGGGGTAGTACAGTATGACTTACACCATCTGTGTTTTCATGTCCAAAGTCAAAAACCCTGATTAGAAATACTGCTTTTAATAACTGAGGGGTTTTTTTTCTCTTTCTTCCTTTCCTGCTGCTAAATGGCTTTGAGTCCTGGCAGCTGCATGAAAATGCACGGAGCAGAGAGGAAAGTAGAAAAGGAAAAAGCCCAGGCCTAGACGAGAGTAAGAAGGAATCCATGCAGCACATTCGAAGTATTCCCGAACAAAAGCAGAGGCAAAAAATTATTGTAATTGATTTCCACACTGCCTCGCTCGCCCTTCTTTTAATTAATAATTACTTTAAATGAGCACTCAGCAAAGCACTGGCTCTGAAAAAGGCACAGTGGCTATTTTTATATGCACAAGCCATTTATTTCACAATTTTATCGGCTTTTTTGCTCGTGTGTCCGCTGACGATGCGGCTAAACAAGCGACTCAGATACATGTACCGCTGCAGAGCCAATAAACAGAGCACACGGGACGTGCTGGAGCGAAATGTCAGAGGAAGACATCAAAAAATACAAGCCAATTAGTGGCTGTGCATTGATCACTCTCTCTGCTGGAGATGGACAAAGCCTCAGATACTTGTTCATCACTATATTGCTTTTGCACTGTCGTGTCAAGTTTTTCTGCCTGTGCCAATGGAAAAGCCTGGAAGCTTTTTTTTTTAAGCCAACCAACTGTAAGTATGCAAAACACGCAGAGGTTCCCTTTTTTATTATTCTGCGGCGGGGCCACTGTTAGATGGTTTTCATCAGCCTTGTAAAAATAGCTGCAGGACTGACCATGGTGTCCGATTTTATACATGCGGATTTAAGCTTTTATGTCTTTAAGTATAAAATCAGACATAATTATCTTTGATTATAATTTTTCTTCTGTTCCCTCTGGAAACCATGGATAAGTGGTTTAATGCCGCCTGCTTTTCATTTATATGATGTTCTTTACACTCCTGCCTGACCCTCGTGCACTGTCACCTGGCGATCGTGGCTCAAGAGTTGGGAGTTCGCCTTGTAATCGGAAGGTTGCCTGTTCGAGCCCCGGCTCGGACAGTCTCGGTCGTTGTGTCCTTGGGCAAGACACTTCACCTGTTGCCTACTGGTGGTCCGGCAGCCTCGCCTCTGTCAGTGCGTCCCAGGGCAGCTGTGGCTACAATGTAGCTGCCATCACCAGTGTGTGAATGGGTGGATGACTGGATGTGTAAAGGGTCCTTAGGGACTAGGAAAGCGATTTGACTGTCGATCGAAGACGCTGAAGATATCTACGTATTTGGGAACCATGATAACAGGGTTCTTGCTGATCGGAGCTGGCTTATCGAAGAATTAAGAAAGCGGAACCGGCTGTTCAAACCCCCACAAGGCTGCCCGCTGGGATTGAAACAATGGGACGAGGCGAGACTTCATGGGCTCATTGAGTGCAGCATGGATAAGATCTTGGAGAAGCTTACGGCTGCCGTGAATACTCAGAATAAGATCTCTGAATGCAAACTGGATTACATCTGCAGGTTCTCGCTCGGAATAACACCTCTGAGCGCAAACTGGATCACATCTTGGAGAAGCTCACTGCGGTCGTGAGTTCTCAGAATCGGCTCTTTGAGCACAAGAATGACAACATCACGGAGCGTAAGTTTGATAACAGCATGGAGAAGCTCACGGCTCTCCAACGGGAGATTGAGAGACCAGTGTTGGACTGTTAGAACAGCTTTGAAATTCATATGAGTTGTTCGCACTAAAGTAAAAACTACCATCATAATGCGGCTATCCCTTCGGCACCAGCTGCGGTCTCAAGGCTGGAGCTGAACAACAACACCCTGATAACGACTGTGTTGAGACCAGAGATGGGCAGTAACGCGTTACGCGTTACTGTAATCCGATTACTTTTTTCAAGTAACAAGTAAAGTAAGAGATTACTATTGCAAAAACTGTAATTAGATTACCGTTACTTTCCTGTAGGAACGCTGCGTTACTGCGTTACTAAAACCGTGATTTTTTTGCGAGAATGTCTCATGACAGTGACGTAAGCGAGTGCGACGTTCGTGACAACAGCTGTGTGCAGATCAACAATGGATCATATATCGAGTGCAGAGAGAGTATGAGCGTGCAGCGTTTAAAGCGTGGAAGTACTGACCTTACTTTGAGTTTGATTCCATAAAAAGTGACAAAAACATTAGTGTCCGTTGTGCGTGGGAAGAAAACTTCTTTTTACAGCGAAAAAAACCCCTAAACTTCCGAGCAAGCACCGAGTAGCTACGACGTAAACTCGGAAACTCACAGAGAAACTCGCGGATTCTTCCACTGACCGCAGCACACCTGCACCAGGGTAAACCTCCGCCTACCCCACTCCTGCTTTACAGGTGAAAATAGAGCAACAGGACCGCTAGTCTTTGACTTTATTTATTTTCTGCTGTGTTTTACTTGCATCTATTTGAAAGACTGAGTGTAAACACACAAAAAATATTTTATTTTATGTTCTGGAATGTGCAGAAAATAGGTTTAAATGTTAAACTAATTTCTTCCAGTCAGAGAATGTTGCAGATAATTAAATTTTTGTTTGATGCATAAAGTTAAAAGATTAAAACTAATAAAACAAGTTTTAAAAAGAGACTTTTCCATTTGATTACATTTTGTATGATGATTATGCAGAAAAAGTAGAATTGGGCTGAAAGATCTATCACTTTATCACCTATTCAGGTTGTAAATCGTGTTTTTAAAAAGTAACTAAGTAACTAATTACTTATGAAAATAAGTAATCAGTAAACTAATGGGATTACTTTTTTGGGGAAGTAATCAGTAATTAGTTACTGATTACTTTTTTCAAGTAACTTGACCAACACTGGTTGAGACTGTTCCGATTCTATGCAAGGCCACCTGGGTTGGCTGGAAGACTGTTTACTTAGCCTGGCAGGGCGAAGGACACTGTCTCAGCTGAACTCTGGACACACACACAGACATATATATACACATGCAGACATACACTCATCCCCCCTCCGCCTCCAAACGCCTTCGACGCTTATTCCCTTCCGATGCTGACGGTGGATCAAGGAGACCAGCGCACAGACTGCAGGCCCGGATGTGCTGTCTACATTGGCTGTCTCTCACCTTTTACCCATCCCTGTTGCTTGTCATGTGTTTCTTTGGTGTATTAAGAGGTTTTTCATGTGCTGAGGTGTTTTTTTCTGTTCTCAAACTGATCTCCCTGTTGGAGCTCAGTCTGGGAGGAGTTATTTTTTTCCCCTTATCTTTCCTCATGTGGTGCATTTTCCATTGTTATACCTCTCTGACCTGTCTTCCCCATGTGATGTTGTTGTGTAATGTGTGTATGGTCGGAGGGTAAGACGGCGCCGCCATTGCGTGCAATAGGTCGGCAGCCTTAACATGAAATTTCCCCTTGTGGGACTAATAAAGGTATCTTATCTTATCTTATAAAAACTGCAATCATATTTCACCTTTTAAAGTTAACATGCTGAATGAGAGCAGATGCAACAGACAGGAAACAACATTAGCATTCATTAAGAGTCCTGTTAGCGCTAATCTGATGAATGGAAGTCCAATATCTCCTCTCCATTCAGCTCTCTTTTAGTTCCCACTTACTCCCGAGGGAGACGAATGGCTTTTCAGTTGCAAAGTGCTGAGCTATGTTTACCACCAAGATACTAAAAATTTATTTTTGCTAAAATGTTGAGAGTAAACAAAAACAATAAGCTGAGAGACACAAAAATGCTGAAACTCCACTGCAAAATCACTGATTTTGTCTTTGCTGTCTTGTTTTTTTTTTTTCTTTTGCCACTTTTAGCATGTTCAAGAAATCAGTTTGAGATGATGTGGTGTGTTACCCTGCTGGAAGCACCCATCAGAAGGTAAGCTGTGGCATTTGAATGACGCTCGGGTACACAGGGGCCTAAAGTGCATCAGAAAAACATCATTATACCAACATTACACCAACATTACACCAACAGCCTGAACTATTGATACGAGGCGAGACGGATTCATGTTTTCATGTTGTTTTCATCAGCTTGAAGCTTTTTGACCATTCTCATCTGACCTTTGGCATCAAGACATTGTCTCCCAGAAAATGCTGCTCATTGGACATTTTCTCTTTTTCCGACCATTCTCTATAAAACCCATCGATGGTTGTGTGGCTTAATCCCGATATATGAGCAGTTTCTGCAGTACAATGGTACCAAGAATGTTGCTACATTTAAAGTCGCTTAGATCACCTCCATCTTCATCAGGTCTTCTTGACTATGACTACAGGCCTAAATGCACTGAGTTGCTGCTATGTGATCGGCTGATTAGATATTTGCACTAATGAGCAGCTGAACAGGTACCTAAAAGAGTATAAATCATTACAATGGGATAAATAGGACTGGAGATTTGATTGGTTTTCTGTAAACAACCTTTTGATACCTTTCTGTATTAAAAGGTTTAATAAATTTTTCATGGTATTATTTCCTAATTTTATTGATGTAAGCATCAGTTGAATAGCCAAATAAATGTCATGGTCTGGAGTCTAATGACTCCGAAGCTGCTCCAGAGGCCGACCGCGTGGTAAGGGGCATCGATGCAGCAGTCGTGGACGTGGGCTGAGGCTCACAGGTGGCTGGTGCACAGGACCCCATCGCACACTGACCTCTGATGGAAGCGAGGCGGGTCCCGCTGGTGCGCCAACCCCCAACTTAGCCAGGGCAGGTCCCTCCCTCGCACTGACCTCCTGCTCCAGCTGCGTAGGACTCCCCACACACTGTCCATCAGCTCAGGCTGAGAACATCTGTCCGCCGCTTCGACCTCGGCTCTGGCAGAGCAGCTCCCTCTGGCACTCTGTTCACCAGTTCGGGTTGAGCAGGTGGGAATGGAGGTTGCTCAGCCGCCCCCTTCCGGGGAACAGGAACGGGTGAAGGCACCCGCCGGGCACCAGCCGCACCCACCCACAGAGTTGTTAATGGTGCGGAGGTAGGCTGTTCCCTGGTTGGCCTCACCCTGGGGGCCGGCATGGGAGCAGTCCGGATATCAGCCACTCCCATGCAGTTGAGGGATGCTGGTGGGGGTGACGGCGGTGTTGGCCAGGAACCCATCACACAAGCCGCCTGTTTAACCCTTTAAGACCTACCATAGAACCAAGTCCACCAGAGCTTATATTATATTTTTACATGCTGTGGAGCCATTTTTGGGAGCATTTCAAGTTGATATACATCAATACAACCATTACAGCCTAAATTTTAAAAATAAGCATGCATTAAGTGCATAGTAATTACATAAATTGCAAAAAAGTGCAATAAACTACAAAAAAATTGAAAATCGTTTTTGTTTTTTTAACATATATTTGTAGTTAGAGAAATTTAAGAGGCTTATCCCTCAAAACTGTAAATACAAAAAAGTTGCACAAACTAGTTTCCCACCACAGGAAATTTATTTTGAGTGTCTTCATAGTTTTATTTTTGAAATACACCAATTTTTATATACTGCAGGAAAAATGAAAATAAATATTATAATGCAAATTTGCAAAAAAGCAGCATATGCATCAAAATAAACTATTTCCAGCAGTGCAATATGAGTCCTAAGCATCCCAGAAACCACACAGAAAGTCATAAAGTCAAACATAACTTTTAAAAACACCAGTATAGGCTCATGAGGACTTGATGGTAAAAAACTACATTTCCACAAAATGACATCACTTCCGGTTTCGGGCAGGTCATGGCGGACATGCGATAGTTCACGCTGATGGACAAAGGAAGTGTTATGAACAGCTGATCGGATCGGCAAAGCGTGTTTCTGGAATATTATGTTTTTGTTGCTGCAAGTGCTTTTTATGCAGTTTTTGCAGCTATATGTGGAAGGAAACTGTGACCGAGGACAAGCTGATGGCATAAGATGTAAGTACAACTCCTCCGGTTTCATATGCAAAAATAATTATTGCGCTAGCTTACGTGGTTGCAGAGCTACCGGGATTTAAAAATAGTTACGCAAAACAGAGCGTGCCCGCTCTGACCGGCTTTAAAGGGTTAACATGTCAACAACCAGCAGGTATGTCCATCTTTTACATACAGACTTCGGTTGGATAAGCTGCATCAGTTATTGAGAAGAACTGTTATAAATTAAATATAAATTAATAAAAACCTCACACATACGGGTGTCTTTTTCCTTTTCTTTCTTCTGTTTGATGTAAATATGTCTAACCACAAACGAGCTCCTCCAGGAGAGAAAACCTGTGTTTGTTTTATATAATAAATCTGTCTCTGATCTTATTGAAACTAGGCCTAAATTTGAATAACACAGAGCCAAACTGTGTCACTTTCATCGCTTACCTGGAGAAATCAACTAATCATAAAGTGTGATTCACATTCAGAGCTCCATAATTCATATTACAGGATATGAGTAATGTACAGAATAATGTAATATTACATGTTACATTATTCTGTTGAAACAAGTCAAATAATAACATACAGAAGTTTTGAACATCAGGTGACTTATAGAGGCTCAAGTTTTGTTTTCTAATGAATACACAGACGTCTCTCAACACGCTGTGGATATATTGGTGGGATAAGCTTCTTTATTCCACCTTAAATAAATTAGTAACAAACTGCATGTTTTCACATGTTTACTTTGGCCTTCAAATGCAGCATATTTGCCTTTATTTAAAGCTCAGAAAGAATAAACATGCTTTCAGGTTTTAGGAAAAGAGCTGCTCCTTGGAACTCGTGACATTATGGTGTCTTTCCATAATGTCCCTCTTCCTCTGTGGGAAGAGGGAGGGCTCAGTGCCAGACAGCGAGATTGAAACCCTGGAAATGTCCCTGAGTGGCACTCAATATAACCCTACTAGACATTTCTTAAATTCAATCAAGATGAACTGAATGATTCATGATCTTCGTACATGATTGATAATGTGACAGCCATTGAAGTAGCCCAGTAGCCATCCGCCAAGAGACGGGCAAAAAGCCCAAAGAGGTCCCTCACAGCTGAAGAGCAACAATCTGCCTTCCTCAAAGAAAAATACTTGTGTGTGTCACTCTGAATGAATCAATAAACCGCCTCAAGAGCTCCTCGAGTGTCTACAGACAAAGGCATTTTTAAGGTATTCAGTTCCTCTTTTTTGTTTCATCAAACACACAATAGACTGGAGAGCAGCGGTTCTGAGTCAAGACTGTGATTCAAATTACAACCCTGTGATCTGATAAGATGAGCAATGCTGTTCTCACATAAAAAACCCAACTGTATAATATCAGATAAAGTCGTTGATACATCAGTCACAGTAGGTGCACCCCTACATTTTAAATCCCTAAACCTAAAGTCACTGTGTGTAGTGACAGGTGACAGGTGGAATGAGGCCTATTTAAATTTTGGGTCTCTGGAGTTCTTCAGAAGAACTTTGTAAAAGGTTTTATTTAAGAAAAACAAAACAAAACAGATGGAAAAAAAGCACAAAAAAACCCCAGATGGCGAGCCATCTAGGGTTAGGCTGAGGAAGGATTAAAAATTGAAACAGGAAACATCTTGGACAGGACAGGATTTCTAGGCGCAGCCAAGTGGCGGAAGGCTTTCACTTTGGTGGCCTCAGAATCTCATCTCTGCTTTTTGCGGATGATGTGGTTCTGTTGGCTTCATCGGGTGGGGGCCTCCAGCTCGCACTGGAACGGTTCGCAGCCGAGTGTGAAGCAGCGGGAATGAGGATCAGCACCTCCAAATCTGAGGCCATGGTTCTCATCGGAAAAGGGTGGAGTGCCCACTCCGGGTCGGGGATGAGTTCCTGCCCCAAGTGGAGGAGTTCAAGTCGAGATACTTGTCTTGTTCGCGAGTGATGGGAGAAGGGAGCCGGAGCTGCAGTAATGCGGACGCTGCACCGGTCCGTCGTGGTGAAGAGGGAGCTGAGTGTAAAAGCGAAGCTCTCAATTTACTGGTCGATCTACGTCCCTACCCTCACCTATGGCCACGAGCTGTGGGTAGCGACCGAAAGAACGAGATCGCGGATACAAGCGGCAGAAATGAGCTTCCTCCGAAGGGTGGCTGGCCTCTCCCTTAGAGATAGGGTGAGAAGTTTGGCCATCCGGGAGGGGCTCAGAGTAGAGCCGCCGCTGCTCCACATCAAAAGGAGCCAGCTGAGGTGGTTCGGGCATCTGACAAGGATGCCTCCTGGGCGCCTCCTGGGTGAGGTGTTCCGGGCATGTCCCACCGGGAGGAGGCCCCGGGGCAGACCCAGGACACGCTGGAGAGATTATATCTCTCGGCTGGCCTGGGAACGCCTTGGTGTTCCCCCGGATAAGCTGGAGGAGGTGGCTGGGGAGAGGGAGGTCTGGTCCTCTCTGCTTAGGCTGCTGCCCCCGCGACCCGGCCTCGGATAAAGTGGATGAAGGTGGATGGATGGATGGAAACATCTTCTAGATTGCAAAAATTGGTCTATTTAGCATATGGCTAAGATAAAACTTTCCCTTCGTGGGTCAGCTGATGTAACAACCCTTGTTAGGAGGTGGCGTCCTATTATTGTAGTTGGAGAGTTTCGTAGTGTGAGTGCAGCGGCAGCCATTAGTCGAGCACGTTGCTCTTCGTTCGTCTGTTTAGAGAGACCGTACCATTGTAATGGGCTGCTGCCGGCAACTACCTAACCCCAGCACATATACGTATGGATACCGTAGAGACGTGGAGAACTGGCTTGTATGTTATTCTATTTAACTGACTGGCCTCTGAGTTGTCCAGCTAACCTCCACGTCACAGGTCCCTCTGGACCTGCTAGCCGCTCCTTCCACACCAGACTGCCATTACACTATAACATGGTGGGCATGACATTATACCACTATATTCAATTCAATTCAATTCAATTCAATTCAATTTTATTTATATAGCGCCAAATCACAACAAATGTCGCCTCAAGGCACTTCATAGATACAGAGAAAAACCCAACAATCATATGACCCCCTATGAGCAAGCACTTTGGCGACAGTGGGAAGGAAAAACTCCCTTTTTACAGGAAGAAACCTCCGGCAGAACCAGGCTCAGGGAGGGGCGGCCATCTGCTGCGACCGGTTGGGGTGAGAGAAGGAAGACAGGATAAAAGACATGCTGTGGAAGAGAGACAGAGGTTAATAACAGATATGATTCAATGCAGAGAGGTCTGTTAACACATAGTGAGTGAGAAAGGTGACTGGAAAGGAAAAACTCAATGCATCATGGGAATCCCCGGCAGCCTACATCTATTGCAGCATAACTAAGGGAGGATTCAGGGTCACCTGGTCCAGCCCTAACTATATGCTTTAGCAAAAAGGAAAGTTTTAAGCCTAATCTTAAAAGTAGAGATAGTGAGATAGTATATCTGCCCAGAACTGGTCGCCCAGGTGGTTTGGAAACCAAAGAAAATCAAAGAACCATGAAATTCATCCCAGGACCTGCAGTAGTACCAGCAAAACACGGTTAGCACAGACCAAAGACAGCCTTTCAGGATAAGACCCCTCACACAAACAGTTAACCAATGTGGCAGTAATGTTAAGGTTGGAGTTCCTTCTCTGCCTCGGGGACAGGCAGCCTGCATGAATTCTTCATAGATCAAAGTGTGCTTGACAATAACGTAAAGCCATCTGTCCAAAAGATGAAGATGAACCTAAAGTGAACCTTTCAGCAGGATACTGCTGCACCAAGGATTTATTTAATGGAGGGCTGGGGAGTAGATACAAGAAATCATTTTGTATGAAAGCAGAGTCAAACTTTTCTGGAGACTGGTGTTAACAACTTATTATAATCACATTATCACCACAATTAATGTAACATTTTACATGATTCATATTCTTTTTATTGGTTGTTGATATTTCCTCTCTATCAGAGATGTAATGCTGTGTTCAAGTACAGGAGTAACACATGCACCAAGTCACAGCCATAGATATGCCTGAGCACCGTTTTTCTTCACAGTCAGTGGAATGCTTCACAATAAAGAGTTTGTCTAAACATACTTTTATTTGTTTTTATTTTTATTTTTAACATATCTCTAGTTGTGAAGCACTGAAACGCTCCTCAACCCTTTTCTGAAGCAGCTTTTTGTCCCCTCTGATGCCTGTTTAAAAGCATGCACAGTGTTGGAGCTATTTGTTCTTATTTTTTATTATTTTGAAATTAGTTAAAGTTTGTTGTTAGTTTACTTATATTTTGGGATTTATTTACAAGTTTATTTGTTGGTTAATATTTTGTTTCAATGTTTCTTTGATGTTACTTTGTTAAATTAGTCAGTAAGAGCTGTAGGGCCATTTTGTTTCTATAAATAAAGAGACTGGTATAGGACCAGCATGCAATGGGGTGGGCCTATGGTTTTTTTACCAGAGCCGTTCTCACTCCCGAGGCGTAACATGCCGACGTTTTGTCACGTCCTGCGGCGTTCCTGAAGAACGCGAAAGGAGACCTTCGGCGTTCTTATGGTACGCGGCGGGTTATGGCTGAAATCCAGTGCAATGACGCTCCCGCGGTAATAGACGTTCCAGCCTTGTATTCCAGCCCTAAACCTAACCTTATCCCTAGCCCTAACCATAACCTTTTTCCTGACCTTAACCAAGACTTTAATTATGTTAAATAGCGTGTTTCTAAGCGATTTGAAGAAAAAGAGCGAACATGTGTAGATTGAGTCCATGCGGTTCTCATATTTCCTCATTTTTCCGAGGTCGTCATTCAGGAACGTGGTGGTTAGCCGAAAACGTAATATGTTGACGATTTGTCACCTAGCGTAAAATGTTACGCTTTGGGAGTGAGAACGTGTTGGCAGGAGAAGCAGCAGGAAGTAACAAAAAATGGATCTTGTTATTGCCAAACTGGATAAAATAAACCATAAAAACGCAACTTTCAAGTTTGGACAGTGGACTTCTTTTGCCTGCGTACGAAATATTATCTCAGTGCAGCAGTGGCTTGTGGACTTTTAATTGTGGGATGTTTGGTTTGTCAAACAAAAGGAATTACCACTACACACAGCTTTACCTTTTTAGCATCATTTCATTGGATAAACATGCTTTTCTGAAGAATCTGGCTGGATGCAGTGTCAGAGTTGGGCTTCATGCACAGAACAATGCAGAACGACTGGTAATCTCGTTCCAGAACTGACAGCGGGCCAGTGGCAATCAAATGTAATGGAACAAGCCTGGGGATCAATACAAGTCAGTGATCGCAGACAGACAAAGGTTGTTTAGTAGCAGGCAACACTAATTGAAATCAATGGCTAATCTGATGATAGTTCTTAACCTTTAAACCGGTGAGGATTCATAAATGAATGAGAATCACGGCGAAGCAGTAGGCGAGCTGCCGTCTCTGTACAATTACTTTGCCCCACAACACCTTTATTTTCCTGCTGATTCAACGTTTCAAGATTTCCAAGTAAGACATTTAGTGAGGTTACATCGCCCAGGATCAATACAGAGGGAGTACTAACACTCGGGTTTAATGGTGATTCTGCTGTTACGTGGTGAAGCATCAATAAAATTATACTGTTAAATAAAACATGCATGTGGATGCCCCTCTGTGGGAAATCCATGATGTGCAGGAAAGGTTGTTAAGCTGGATAGTGATTTGTTCACAACAGAAGTGCACGGGATGTCCATCAAAACGACTAAGTGTAGTTTACATGCAGTTACGTGTAAATCCCTCAACATCTACCAGGCCAATGGCGCCTTATCAAGGGGAGGGGTAGTGTTTGCTTCCTGCCAAACCAAGATGTTCAGTTACATCCTCCTTGTAATATTTGGGACTGTAAACTTAAAGGGATTGTTCCAGAATGGTGGTGTGTTATGCAGGGATGTGCAAAATTAATTTGCTAGATCTTTTTTTTATCTTTTTACTTTGTTAACACCAGTTAATGGTTCAAACATGCTGCCACTAATCAGCACTGCAGTCCTGACAGATAGCTACATCACTCTACCTGAGCCATCTCGTTTATAACCATGAGGTTATAAACGAGAGAGGTGGGAAGTCATAGCAGTCCAGGTGACAGCTGCATGAACCAGCACCGTTAAATACTTCAGCACCGTGTTGAAGTATTTAATGCCAGCCCGTTCTCACTCCCGAGGCGTAACATGCCGACGTTTTGTCACGTCCCGCGGCGTTCCTGAGGAACGCAAAAGGACACCTTCGGCGTTCTTATGGTACGCGGCGGGTTATGGCCGAAATCCAGTGCAATGATGCTCCCGCGGTAATAGACGTTCCAGCCCTGTATTCCAGCCCTAAACCTAACCTTATCCCTAACCATAGCCTTTTCCCTGATCTTAACCTGGACTTTAATGATGTTAAATAGCGTGTTTCTAAGCGATTTGACGAAAAAGAGCGAACATGTGTAGATTGAGTCCATACGGTTCTCATATTTCCTCATTTTTCCGAGGTCGTCATTTAGGAACGTGGTGGGTAGCCGAAAACGTAATATGTTGACGATTTGTCACCTAGCGTGAAATGTTACGCTTTGGGAGTGAGAACGTGTTGTTAATGCAGAACAAACACAGCTACTTTCTTAAAAGTTGTTACAATGAAGCAATTAAGATCCAACTATTCAATATTTTCAGTCTTGTTATCTTAACTGCACTTTATGAATAGTTACTTTTGCCAAAATTCTCTCAGCTGTCAGGGGAAACCCCCGCACTCAGCATAGCGCCACCTGGTGGTACACCCTGGCTAGTCAGCTAGTGAAATTTATTATTGGTGGTGGCAATTTTTATCGTCTTTAGCCTTTGTCCATTTATCAGAAGTTATCACTTGTGAACAGGCTACAAGTGAGTATTTGTATGGCTACGAAACAAAAAGCAGAGTTTGACATTTGACAACACAGAAAAAATAAATCCATTTTCCACATATTAATCTAGAAGTGTGAAAGATAAAAGGGAAACATTTTGTCACATATAACCGCTCGGCTGAAGCCATGAATGTCACAATGGCCACGGGCCGATAGCTAGATCGGACTCGATTGCAGATAACCACAACAGAGACGTTTTGCAGTGTTTATTATTTAGTCAACAAGTGAATATGTGGGAGGGTGTCGCTAACGATGTAACCGTGTGACAGCGGGGATGAACGGGGGTCTAGCAGGTTGCGACGGGAACGGAGCGGTTGCGTCTGGGAAGAAAAGAGAACAGGGTTAAGAAGGCGGCAGGTGCAGGGTATCCAAGCAGAGGTGAAACCGACTGATAGCGCTTACTGGTGACCGGCGTGAACCTCGCTTTGAGGGAGAGGCAACAATAGTCCAGGGGAGTAGTGGAGAGTAGTGATGTGTCCTGTGTGTCGAAGCGTCGAATCGTGTGTCGGGTAATCTCGGGGGCATTTCTGTGAAGCGCGTATCGAGGCTTGCTTTGATTACGTATGCAGTGACGTTCGAGGCCTTGCGGGCAGTGACTGATTCAGGGACTGGTTCACCGGTTCGCACCAGATTCGAAATAAAATGGGCAGAAAAACACAGCTGATTTCCCATCACACTGTGTTGTGGAATTGGATTACGTACGTGTTACATAGTTACTTGAGCATTTCTTCTTCGATGGAACCAGGAAGGAAGAGATTTTTTATTTTCTCTCTCCTAATAAAGTATGCACACAGTAATAAATATCACAAATGATAAGCACCATAATATAAATAAACAACACTACAGATCCTATAATCTGATTTCTGTCTTTTAGTTTATTAAAAAGTGAAGCGCCAAATACTAGTTTGTGTCATTATCCAAATGTACATAAGCATGATTACACAGGTACTAGGAGCGGGTTTTGATTATCGATTAAAATCGATTCTAGCTTGGATAACGTGATATCGATTCATTAAAATCCTGAATCGATTTTTAATATAAATATTACTACATTTCAACCACCACCAAACAGCTAAAACAGTAAATGAGAGCAGGTACACCGATTCTGCACAAAGACGTAAACACAAAGCGCTGACGCATCACAATCAGTGAGATGTCGCCTTTCTCACCAGACAGCACGGACATGGTCGGGGCTGAAAGCCGACAGCTCGCTGATTCTAATCTAAGGCATCTGCTGTGATGCTTACACATTAGATAAAGTCTCGAAAGTGTCAGCTTTCTTTTTATAGTTATAAAAATATGCAAATGTACTGATCTATGATCTGAATTATACTATTGACTGACTGTCTGAGGCTAACAGTTACACAATCATACCAAAACTCTGTCCTGATAGTTTCCACTTTCTCTTTTGTATCACACATACTGAGACAATATTCGGGATAAATAACCAAGAAAACAATTTATTTATTCAGTTTAGAGGTTTACACATCATTATAATCACAGAGCCCGCTTCACTTGAATTGTCCACTTGATGGCGCAGTAGAGCAAATGAATCATCACAATGCTTCGAATCATGAGTCGACCAATTGGGTGGAAAGCTTCAGTTCATCATGAGGCTTCATCTCACCATCACTAGTGGAGAGGCTGGCAGACCTGAGTCCCGCTGTGTCCAAGGTGGTGAGTGAGGCTGGAGGGCAGGCAGGTGAGGGTCCTTGTATTTTTCCTGAATATGAAGATGATCCACGGAGAGCTGAGGTTGAGGGTGATAGCAAAGTAGGTCTAGGGAATCTGAAGCGCATGAAACCAAAGTTAACAAGGAAAAAGTGGCAAGAGCGTAAAAAGCCGTAGAGTCAATACCAACGTGAGGTCGTTGACGAACTGGCGGTGAAGGAGAGTCTGAGGGGGCCTTAAATCCTCAACCTGATTGCCCTGAATCAGTCTCAGGTGTGCAGGACTGCAGCAGGGATGATGGCTCCGCCCAGGGGTGGAGACCAAGGAACTCAGGTGCCTGATGGAATTTTCCAGTCGAGTCTCCGGATCCTGACAATGAATGAACCTTCTGTTCAGGTATGAGGATATTACCTACAAGAAAAGAGAGCTGCTAGCATTAGTCATAGTCAGAAAACTAGCCTGATATTATTTATGTGCAAAAACACTACAATCCCTTAGCATTCAGCAGGTTGCATGAAATGGTGGAACAAACAAACAACAAAAAAACTTTCATGCCAAGACCAAATTTAAAATTAACCTCTAGAAACGTGCTTATTTAGCATGTAGCTAAAAGAACACCCAACCCCAACTCTAGAGGGGTCAGCAGTGACCTGCAGGGTGTTTTAAGGCAAAAAAAAAGCAGTTGTTAATAATCAAAAAGCCACAGTCTGTTCTGTATAAAGGAACGAGGCACCAATCGGGCAGTAACTGCTGTGACAGCTCGAGAAAGGAAGACACGACTTGAACCGGACGTTTTAATCCCCGGACGTCAATAAGCAATCAGGCGAGTAAAGCATATATCAAACACAAATTGTCAAGACGAATCGTAACTAAACACACAAATGTGAAGACAACGTCACTCTGAGCTCAGGGATCTTTTTCTCCCCTCATTGGATTTTTTTTTTGCAAAGCTCCACTTCACAGCAGATGTGCATAGCTTTATGATTACAGCTCCAATTATCAGCCTGCAGCCAAAGTTTCATTATGCAGTCCAGTGTTCACAGAAGAGCTCCTCTCCGCTTGAGTTGTAGGTGAGTAGGAGTATACTACAGAGACATCGAGTGTGCTGTAGTGAGATAATTAGCACAGAGGGTTTAAGCTGAGCTAATGTAGCTCTGTGGAGAAACAGCATGAAAAAAACCCCCAACAAACGACTATATCTTTGTATAGTGTTCACTGATTCATTGTTGACCCTGGCTGCGGTGCCACAGAAGCAGCAATGATATTTCAGCGCGTAGGAGTAAAAGCTTCAGATGGAAAAACGTGTAAGAGGAGTCTTCGCCGATCGCCCTGTGGGACATTAGGTATGCATTCAGACCGGCGCGCTGTCGTACCTGGCTCCTGTCAGGCTTGTCTGAATCAAAGCGATCTTTTATTTAGATGAGGCAGAATCTTTTATTTCCTTCATCATCTGTGAAGTCACATTTTCAAACGAGACATGATATTCCATTTGCACCAGCTGTTGCTTGGTGACAGCTAGTTTCCCGCAAGGTCTTTGGAAAACTACAAAAGGGAGATGTGCATTATCCTATCAAAGTAGTTGGTGCTTTCTTGTCTCATTTGAAATCAGAACAGTGCGTCTGTATTTGAACAAGGCTTTGATTCATGCACAGACACACTCGCTGATCCCTCTGCTTAATCCCCCCATTGGCTGGGACAAGGACACGTTGACAATTTAAGACCTCTTCCCTCAAATTCTCTTAAACAGTCCTGTTGACCGATCACAAATTCGTCTCCGGGATTTAGAAACATGCTTTTAATTAATCAGCTTGTAACGGGCAAACCGACCGGGTAAATATATTCTCAACGAGCTGACATTTCCTCAGAAGGGCTAACAGATCCGTCGGTGATATCCTGGAAAGTTTCAACCGCACTCAAGTTTGTTTAACTATGTTTGTACAGCATGAAGTGTTTAATAACTCCAAGTGGGACTTAGTGGTTATTATTTTAGTTTGATTCACCCTCATTCTTTCTGAGAATGAGCAAAGCTTAAATCATTTGCCCAGTAGGCTGTTCTTTATCAGATATCAGTGGCATTATGAAAACTTTTAAGATTCTACCTTTATTCGATTGAGTAGATTAGCTTCATCCAAGACAAAGAAGCCTTGTATTAACACAAGTATCCTACGACATACAGTTTAGGTATATGTGAGTCGTTTGGTACCGGGCCGCGAGAGTTGAGGCTCAGGTGTGAAATGTGTAGTTTTCAGGGTTTTTATCGGTTTTCAGCGTTATTTTGTTATCGTTTTTATCGTTTACTCGGTTTTCCTGGGTCTTTTCACGTGTGTTATGAATAAATTTTCTTTTTTTCGGTACCGGTACTAGTTTTATTTTGTTGTATTTATCCGCGACACCTTAAAGGCCGGTCCGTGAAAATATTGTCAGGCATAAACCGGTCCGTGGTGCGAAAAAGGTTGGAGACTGCTGGGCTAAATGATGCAAAAGCCTTTAGCATAAGCTAGTTGCATCTTAATACAATGTTTGTTGAATTTTTCCACCTCACAGACTGCAGATAAAAGATGGACATATCCACTGTAACACTGTTTATTTATTTGGACTGTAGCATTAGCATACTGGGCTCCTACAATGGCAACAAAGGAGGACGGTGAAGTGTTAAACTAACAGACTAACATCAAACTTGGTTTCTGGGTTTCTGCAAAGTGCTGATAATGTCATAACTCTCATGAAATAAATGCCATTTGGGTTTCGAGTCATGTTTTCTTTGTTTCCTCTTTTTGTGTTTCACAGTTTGTGTTTTCTCATTTTTGCCCTCCTGTTTTGTCTGTTTCGCAGCGACTTTCTTTTTCATTTTGGTAATAATTTCATCTGTGTGTTATCTTTCTCACCTTCATTATCATCTGCTCCGTTTCCACCTGTGTCTCCTTTTCTATCAGCCCTCAGAGTGCATCTACTCCTGTCTCTCCTTTGTTGCTTCGTTTGTTTACTCACCAGCTGTCGGCCTCCTCCTCTTCCTCAGCAGCTCCATTGCTGTTTTCCCAGTCAGTTCAATAAAGAAACTTTATTTTTTGCAGCCTGCCTCTCTGCCTCCATCACATCTTACATTTGGGTCCTTCCTTTGAATGGCTGTAAAACAACACCTTATGTTTGATAAGCTACTTGAGCCAAACCTTGAAGTTGATGAGCTGTTAATAAAATTAAAGTTGGCAGAATGAAAAGCTCTCGTGCAACATTTAGCTGTATTTGTAGGTGCTTAATTACAGCAAACACGTTGACCCTTCCAACTTTCTGTCTTTACCTTCTTCCCACCTGTTTCCTATTAGTTTCTTATCCGTATTAAAGGCTTGTGTCCACCAGTGCACCCTTTACTGCTCCAGTTCCTGAGTTATTTCTCATTGATTTTGCAATTTTAGATCGACTGCCTCACCCGCCTCTTGCCCTGTGGTAGCCGGGATATGCTCCAGATGGATATCAGCGTGATTATTCCTCAGCAGCTCACCAGGTTATATATTTCCACACTTGTTAAATGTGCCAAAGTATTGTCTTTTTGTTCCGCTTGGCTCCTGTATCCATCTGCATGCACCTCCCAGCACTTCCGGTTGCTCTCTGCACCGACTGTTCATTTAAAAGGCACAACCGGTAGTTTCACCAGTGAAATCCAGGCGACAAAGAGAAGCTGAAAGGAAAGGTAACAGCTTTGTGACAGGTAGAGAAAATTGTGGCATTTGGTCAGCCCAGAGGGGTGTGCTAGGAAACAAGCTCAGCACAAGCGGCCTTTCTTTGCTTTAGCCGTATCACAATGGTGGTTATCAACTTCAGGCTTTGTGTGGTCTCATAAAACGGGGTATTTGACTATTTTTATTGTTACCTACTGCAATCAGAGGCATAATCAGAGGAATGGACAATCTACAAAGAATAAGCTCTAACAAATATTCAGGTCTGACACTGTCCCATATTCTATGGGCAATACAATAATATGGCTCAGTCACGGGGATGTGGAAATTGCTCGTAATCAGAATGAAAGTGATTTAATTTTCTTAGTGATGAATAGAACACCGTTTACAAAATCGATCCGACTATTAGCTGCAATTCCACCAACAGTGTAAAAAAGACTTGGAAGGAAATTAAGATTTAGCATAAAAAATAAAACTGCTGAATGCATGGTGATGCATTTTTCACCAAGGCAACATTCCTGCATTATTAATATCAGTGCAGGATCAACAGGTTGCATATGTATTCATAATCGCATTGCTTCAGCAGAGGATAAATGTATCCGTGAGAATGTGTCACTTACAGCAAAACTCTGAACATAACCAGCTCCGGATGAGGTTGCGTGTTCAGCATGAGTTGCTGGGTAAAAAGAGAGCCATCTTTATGACACTGAAAACTCAGCAATATCTTTAGGCTTAACAAACCTCCATGAATCTCATTGTGAAGTACACCCCTCAGGTGTCCAAACCCAGCAGACCAACAAGACCATTTTTCATATTTACTCACTAATTTTCACCTACATATAATAATAATAATAATAATAATAATAATAATAATAATAATAATAACAACTTTATTTATAAAGCGCTTTCAAACAAAATGCTGTACAACTATTTGAAACTAAAAAGATAAAAATAATGATAAAAGCGATACATAGCAATACAGGTAAAAGACACAATACAAGTTAAAAACAGTAAAAATTTAAAAACTAAAAGCCATAGGAGCCCGTTCTCACTCCCGAGGCGTAACATGCCGACGTTTTGTCACGTCCTGCGGCGTTCCTGAGGAACGCGAAAGGAGACCTTCGGCGTTCTTATGGTAGGCGGTGGGTTATGGCCGAAATCCAGTGCAAGGACGCTCCCGCGGTAATAGACGTTCCAGCCCTGTATTCCAGCCCTAAACCTAACCTTATCCCTAGCCCTAACCATAACCTTTTTCCTGAGCTTAACCAGGACTTTAATGATGTTAAATAGCGTGTTTCTAAGCGATTTGCAGAAAAAGAGCGAACATGTGTAGATTGAGTCCATGCGGTTCTCATATTTCCTCATTTTTCCGAGGTCGTCATTCAGGAACGTGGTGGGTAGCCGAAAACGTAATATGTTGACGATTTGTCACCTAGCGTAAAATGTTACGCTTTGGGAGTGAGAACGTGTTGGCCATAGAATTAAGACTTGTAAGATAAGGTGAACAAATGTGTCTTCAGCTTAGTTTTAAAAACCTCCACAGAGCAGCCTGCCTAACATCTTGAGGGAGGTTGTTCCACAGAAACAGGAAAAAGCTCTCCAATTGTCTTTTTTCTGGCTCTAGGAACCTTTAGAAGGCCAGAGTCCTGAGATCGGAGAGCACGGGATGGAACGTAAAGATGTAAAAGGTCGGAGAGGTATGAAGGTGCCAGTCCGTTTAAAGCCTTGTAGGTGAGCAGCAGGACCTTAAAATCTGCTCGAACCTGACAAGGTAGCCAATGCAGAGATCTTAGTACAGGGCTAATGTGCTCAAATTTCCCAGTTCTTGTTAAAATGCGAGCAGCTGCATTTTGCACCATCTGTAGACCTCTAAAACTTTTCTTTGGTAGCCCAGAAAGAAGAGCGTTACAAGAATCAATACGTGAGGACACAAATGCATGGACAAGAACCTCTGCAGAGTCGCTTGACAAAACTTGTCTGATTCTGGCGATGTTCCTCAAATGATAAAAGGCGGTCTTTGTTATCTCTTTTACATGAGACTCGAAAGAGAGCACCATGTCAAACCACACGCCCAAGTTTTTTACCTTGTCCCTACAATATATAAATATAAATGCTCACAGGCCAACACCAGCAGGCTGACCTGTTCCTATGTCCTGGAAGTCAAACACTGCCACGTTGTCAAAGCTGCTGGTGTCAGAGACATAGACAAGGTGTCCTCTGGCATCTCCTTGCTGACAGCTGAATATCCCGTTAATAAAACAGGAAGAAAGACGACGTAAGGAGGCAGGACGGGCGATGGGGGCATAAATCACAAGACTGTCAACCAGGAGACCGTGTTTCTGTCCTGTGTGAGAGCTTTGTTTTTACACTTGGCTTCATTTCATGTCATCACTGTTTCTGCTCAGATCTGGCCTTTGGACTTCCCTGGTGTGTACACGTGGGGCAGAGTGCAAGCATCGTGTTAGCACTGAGCTTCAGTTCTCCATCTGTCTGTGCACGAGGCATTCAGGGACAGCCGAGTGCTGGGTTATCCTACTTTTACCTTCACTCAGAGCCACTAAGGACACATTCACTGCAGACAAAAAAACTAAGATGCAGAGAAAGTAATCAGTGTAATCACATTACTCACAACTACGACCGATGTAGAATCACTTGTTAACTATTGTGTTTGTCTTTGCATTTTGGGTGGAAGCTGTGAGTATTCTCTGCATGCAGCGAACATGCAAACAGAAAAGCTCCAGCCAACCAGCAGATTCAAGCCTGCTTGTTGTGAGGCAAGAGTACTAACCTGTATAAGTTTCATCCAGGTCAGTCTAAGGAGTGTGGAAAGAAAGCAACTGGACTTCTTTAAGGTTCTTGAAGACATCAGAACTGAAGAAGAGATTAAATGTCTTAAGAAACTTAAAGCAGTCCAGTTGCTTTTTTTCCAAGCTCCTTAGTGCTAATCACCACACCACTGTGGAGATTAGCCTTTGTCTAAATGGATTCAGCATTTTAACAAAGAAAAGTTCATCATTCCAAAGTTTTATGACACAATCTGATGAACTTTTTTTAAAAATCTATTTTGTACCCATGTTTTGATATTCACAGTAACTTATAAATCACATTTTTGGGGACACTATCCTTGAGACACCGGGTAAAAGTTACAAAAATGTGATAGATGAGAGTTAAAGGTAAGAAATCCACCTTCACTGAAAAATGTAACTGTTTTAATCTGCGGATATTAAAGTTTGTCGATGTGGATGGTTAAAGATGTGTAATACAAGCTCGTTCGACTGTTATTGGCTTTTGAGTTCTTTCTGGAGTTAAATAAAGATTTTTTTGTAACCATACAACTTTGGCATTGTAACGTTTTGATGACAGATGGACTTAATAGTTGTGCTCGTACTTAATACATTTGGCTACTTTATACTGCTGGTTGTTAGGTTACAAAGTTTCTAACCTTGATTGCTAAAAAGGATGCTTTCAGTCTTTCCTAAATGAAGTGAAATGTTTTTATTAAATGTTATTTAAAATGGAAATAACATGTCAGCAGATTATAATTACCGAGATAGTTTCCGCTCAGTAACTTCTCCACTGATTCCAAGACCAGGCTCACTAGTATAAAGAGACATTTACAAGAAGTAGCCAAAAACATGTCGTTGGCACAGATGGGAAAAGTAACAGACCTAAAACAGACCCTGCGGTAGACAACAAGTGACATTTCCACAAGGAGTGTTATTTTCTTTCTGGCAGATGGAACTACACATGTTGGTTTAACCCAGCTGTTTCTAATTTATTTGAGTCAGTTAGTTTCCAGAATGGAGTTACAATTTGTCTTTTTTAAAGTCTAGTTTTAATTCTTTTTCATTTTGTTTATATATCTACTATAGTTTCATTTTTTCCACAGCATGTCTTTATCCCGTCTTCCTTCTCTCACCTCAACCGGTCGCAGCAGATGGCCCCGCCCCTCCCTGAGATTGGAGGTTTCTTCCTGTTAAAAGGGAGTTTTTCCTTCCTAATGTTGCCAAAGTGCTGCTCATAGGGGGTCATATTATTGTAGGGTCTACCTTACAATATAAAGTGGCTTGAGGCGACTGTTGTTGTGATTTGATGCTATACAAATCAAATTTATTTTAGTTCATGATAATAACCGAGCTTACAAAAGACATTAAATGCAACATGCATCTGTCTACCTTAATAAAAGAATTCACAATTAGCAGAAAGGAGGAAAAAAGCTGCACAAAAGCAACTGGGAGATGACAGAAATGGAAATTCATCTATTTAAAAATGTCCTCGGTCCTTCCAAGTATCCATTCCAGTTTGTGTCAGCTCATCTCATGTGACAAGGACATGCTTTAGTCAGACATATTTTTATACCAGTACTATTATAGAAAGCTAATGAACAAGTAATAGAAATATGATTTTTTGTTACATGCTCTCTGTTTTTTTAACAAAACTAAATGATCGTATTTTATGCTTCAGTTCAGTTTCATCACATTGCATCATGATCCAGGTAAAATAAGATCTGACATTTTGCAGATAAAAGGTTTCTTTTGTTTAATATTTATGTATGTTAAATGACACAAAGGTGTTTGCAGTGTCTCCTGAAAGCGCTAGCATAATGTTATCTACATGAATATCGTTGCAGAAATGCTACCTGACCATCTGCTCTCTGTTGCTTGAGAACTCATTACGCGGTGTAACTCTAATGTCTGTTCTGACACTGATAGTGGCACTCTGCACAGATGAGCAACTCAAAGAGCCAAAATGAGTGTGTGTTTAAAACAGCTCAGGAGCATGAAAGTGAGCTTTGAAAGCCTCAAATCTCAGCACCTGACAAAGTAGCTCGTTGAGTCACTGGTATTGATCAGAAAGCGCTATCAACCTCCCACAGACGGTCATTTGTGGTGCGAGGCAGTTAGACTCTCACTTTCCTCTTTAACCTTTAGTCGTCGGAGAAAGAAAAGTCCATTGCTGGTTTTTAGATATGTGCAGCATCACACCTGCACACATCCACAGAATTACACCCCTGAGATGCAGATGCCATCTTTCCGAAAATCACCTCTTGCCTGTTTGTTTACTTTCTCCTGTGTTTTTTTTTAGTCTTGTTCACGTCTGTGCTTCTGTGTCATCAGACTGAATCAGAATCAGGTCCAGGCAGTGTGAGGCTGAAAAGCCTGAGAATGAAAATAAGACAGAGTGTTTAAATTGGTTTTCATTCACTGTTTCCAAAGCTTGTGAGCAATGGCCTCCTAGGGCCTGGCCAACAAAACAAGTTCTAGATGGCCAGGATATGTTTTGTTATCTGGCTCCACTTTCCATAACACTGGATATCACGCTAAGTCACAGGGACTGGGAATATGTTTATGAACTTGATAAGTCACCGCAGGGTTTCCCAGTCCAGCATGTGACCAATCAAAAACGTAGACTGATCTGCCAGCAACCAAGCAGCTAATTTTATGAAGGAAGAGTAATAACAGAAAAATCCAAAGAGGTTAAACAAAAGATACAGTATTTTAAATTTTGGTCCCATTTTTCAATCTAAATAAAATCAAGAGTATTATCCCAAAAGCCTTAAGGTGCACATCATAGAATCATTCCTTACTGCCTGTATCAAGACAAGCTTGGGTTACTAAGTAAACTTCAATTTCTGCTACTATCATGTTTTCCTGTGTGGCAGAGATGGGCAGTAACGCGTTACTTGTAACGCATTACTGTAATCCCTTACTTTTTCAAGTAACGAGTAAAGTAAGGGATTACTATTGCAAAAACGGTAATTAGATTACCGTTACTTTCCCGTAGGAACGCTGCGTTACTGCGTTACTAAAACCGTGGGTTTTTTGCTAGAGTGTCTCATGACAGTGACGTAAGCGAGTGCGACGTTCGTGACAACAGCTGTGTGCAGATCAACAATGGATCATATATCGAGTGCAGAGAGCGTATGAGCGTGCAGCGTTTAAAGCGTAGAAGTACTGACCTTACTTTGAGTTTGATTCCATAAAAGTGACAAAAACATTAGTGTCCGTTGTGCGTGGGAAGAAAACTTCTTTTTACAGCGAAATAAACCCTAAACTTCCAAACAAGCACCGAGTAGCTACGACGTAATGGGAAACTCACAGAGAAACTCGCGGATTCTTCCACTGACCGCTGCAGCACACCTGCACCAGGGTAAACCTCCGCCTACCCAACTCCTGCTTTACAGGTGAAAATAGAGCAACAGGACCGCTAGTCTTTGACTTTATTTATTTTCTGCTGTGTTTTACTTGCATCTATTTGAAAGACTGAGTGTAAACACAAAAAATATTTTATTTTATGTGCTGGAATGTGCAGAAAATAGGTTTAAATGTTAAACAAATTTCTTCAAGTCAGAGAATGTTGCAGATAATTAAATTTTTGCTTGATGCATAAAGTTAAAAGATTAAAACTAATAAAACAAGTTTTAAAAAGAGACTTTTCCATTTGATTACATTTTGTATGATGATTATGCAGAAAAAGTAGAATTGGGCTGAAAGATCTATCACTTTATCACCTATTCAGGTTGTAAATAGTCTTTTTAAAAAGTAACTAAGTAATTAAGTAATTAATTACCTTTGAAAATAAGTAATCAGTAAAGTAACGGGATTACTTTTTCAAGTAACTTGACCAACACTGGTGGCAGGCAGGATGAGGACCCAAACACAAGACTCAAACAAAAGGTAGAACTTAAAACAGCAGCTTTATTTGCTCGAGAAAACAGACACAGGATGCAAAAACTAAACTGGGAACTAGGAAACAAACCAGGATATGAGACACTAGGAACAGTCAGGAGCACACAGGACACACACAGCAATGAGGGTGTATGACATGACAACGGACAGAGTAAAACACAGGGCTTAAATACACGAGGGAATGGAAACAGGAAGGAAACACAGCAGATCACACATGACAAGACAAAGGGGAAGCAAATCTCAAAACAGGGAAGACACAGAAAACATAGAGACATGAAACATGGGACACAGGAAAGGCACAGAGTAGACACTGGAAATACACGCACATAGAAACCAGGATAACAGACATAACAGGGAACACAGGGGAGGCACATTAACAAAACCTAAAGGCTGGAAATTAGGAAATACTAAACTTAGGAAGCCAGAAATACAGACTAAACCATGAGGAACCACCAAATCAAATATTATTAAATAATCAAAAAACCCAAACAGACTCCGGACCGCGACAGCTACATAGAACGAAGCTTCACGAACCCCTTCCTCCATCAGCTCCTCATAAAAGAAAACAGTATGCCTTTTCAGCTGGACCCAATGTACAACCAAACACCAGTGCCATCATCATACCCTTTTACAGGCCTCCCCAAACAGGGAACTGACCATACAGAAGACTCGGCCCATCATAACCTGAAGCTCATAGCCAAGTGAAGGGTGAGCAGCGTGTCAGGTGTAGTCTTCGGGATAAAAACTGCTGTTTCATTCATTAACTGCCTGTCCTCCAGCATGAATGGAAAGGCTTCCAAATGACACTGCATGATGGAAAAATACCCTCAGTGAGCAGCGCCACTCATCCCCTCATATTTCTACTCAGGCCAGACTGGATGCTTCACTTCCTCTCAACCCTAAACTGTAGTTTTAAAAGTGTTGCTGTCAGATTCAACAGGCAGCGAGTGTTATCCTGTGATGAAGTAATCCAGTGATGTAGCTACTTAATTCGAAGTTGACATCAGGAGTTGTTTAAAAATGAATAAGTCAGCTCCTCGCCGAAGTGCTGCTGCAGGTGCTGGCAACATTTTCATGCGTCTTTTGCCTGCAGCTCAGTGCTGTTCTTAATGTCACCGTGCCTCAGTATTCCTTGTCAACATTTGTGCGGACGGTCAGCGCGTGGTGGAGCGCGTGCTGGCTTCAGCTACGCTTTTGTCCGTGCTTATTGTTTATCTGTTCACATTTGTGTCTCCGGACAATAGTGGTGCTCACAGCATTGTTTTATTTGTGTGCCTTGTAGCTGCATGCACACAGTTGCATGGCACATGCTGATGCTGTCTATTATGTGAGCATCTACCGTGCTGCTTTTGCGAGCACCACCCCTGTAAATCAAATGCCCTCTTTGTTGATTTGGCTCCCCATTTTTGTACTCAGCTGCAGGAGATATGCTGTTTTCTGTTGGAAATGCGAGGATTTGTCGCTGCATATGTAAGCCGGACCACAGGATTGTTTGAAGAACAAGCAGCTCTTGTGTGCTTGTGTTTTAGCAGACAAACAAGTTGAGATAATGATGACTTCTCCCATTGGAGAGAGATAAAGAAGAGACGAGAGGACAGCAGCGGTCTTTTGAAAAAGAACAGCGTGAAGCACCAGAAGTCATCAACTGGAATTACACTTCATCTTGTGTTTCTCACTTCTTTTGGGTTGTGCCAGGCAATCACTGGCAGAGGGGAGGGGCGGCACATTCCCAGAACAGACCTGCACTCTTTTACAATCAGCCTCCGAGCTCCTCAGCCCTTCAACAGTGTCAAGCTAGGTAGCTAAGGAAAAAGTGGCTTGATTTCAGGCACAAAACAATAAAGAGTTGAAATTGGGTGGCTGTGGCTGTGCCCTCGAGGCACGAATCTGTTGCAGATTGTCTCTTGTGCTGCATTTCATTACTAGCGGGTGACTGTGAGATGATGTTCACAAAGAAGACGGAGAAATAGGTCGCAGTGTGACACTGCGATCACTTGAGATGCACTCTAAACAGTTACTGCAGGGGAGATATGATTTGTCCAGTCAGACAATTAGTGAACGATAATGAGTGCAGCTACCTGAATACATTAGTCATCCTTTCCCTGAAGGACTTTTCACAGGAGGATTAGCTTTCTGCTTTTAAGCAGAGAAAAGTTTGGGCTTTGCGGTTGTGTTTGCTTTGGGCATGTGCAGGATGGATGCTTGCAGGCATGAAGGTTTGTGTGGGCGGTTGTTTGCTGCGACTGTCTCGGAGTCTGTCACCATCTCGGTGTAAGATGTAGGCATCCTACAGCATCCTTTTTTTCATTTGTCAGGTGTAAGAGTTAATTCCTGAGAGGGAGCGATGGTGAAGCCTCCCGTCACAGGAACGCACACGCCACCTCACAGGGCTGAAATTAATCACAGCCGAACACTCACTCAGATTTAATAAAGGAACGAAGCAAAGGAAGAAGATTGCAAAGGCACATTTATAACTCACTATAATTATGTGAAAATCTCCCATAATTATGAGATAATGTATAACAGGGTGCAGCAACTACTGACATGGGAAAAAGGAATAATTCAGAACTTTCCCCAAAACCATCATGCTTTTAAGAGCCTACAGCGTAACAGCTGCTTTGTTAATGTGCTTCTATTCGAAAAACAAAAACAAACTTGAGATTACAAAAAAATCAGCAACAAAAAAGCTGCTTATGTTGTAGCCCACTGTGTAGCATAATGAACTCCAGTCCTGTCACTTGACAGCTTGTTAAATGGTTAAGACATTTAAACAGCTTGAGTTTTTAGATGAGTAGATAAAGATAGAATTAGGCCAACAGACTGTAAATAACAGAAATTGCATTGCATCTGGACTGAAGCCTCAAAATCAGCATTTTGCCCCCTGCCATGTTGGTTTGTTTGAACCACAAGTGTGGCGTGCTAATACTAGTTAGCTTCTTTAACCATACAGTGCACTGATGCGACACGCAGAAATATTAACACCTTTAAAATTACCAACTAAAACAATAGAATGTGAATTAACTTGTATATGAAATACTTTTTTATTGTGATGCAGATACTGAAGTTAGCATGCTAACCAAATAGCACCTATATAGCATCTATTATAATCACTTTGAAGCTGAAGATGGAACATGTTCTGTTCAGCATCCAGTCTGCCATAGCCCAAAATGATAAAACGATGAAGACGATGCCTGGATATTCTTTTTGTTTGTATGTTTTTTATACACTCTGCAAGTCTAACTGCTTGTGAGTGATTCCCAAAAGGTTGAGTCCAGTTGAACAGAATCAGCCTTTTGGGATTTACTTACCTGGATGATTGAGGATGTATCAAGACTGCTTGTAAGTGATGCTGAGGGAAATGAAGAAATTCAAAAGTGGGTGAAACTCCTGACAAACTACCACTGAACAGTATAACAGACAGGCTAAAGCACAGGTGTCGAACTCCAGGCCTCGAGGGCCGGTGTCCTGCAGGTTTTAGATGTATCCTTGATCCAACACAGCTGATTTAAATGGCTAAGTGACCTCCTCAACATTTCTTGAAGTTCTCCAGAGGCCTGGTAATGAACTAATCATTTCAGGATCGTTAATGTAATGTGTTTTATCACATACAAGGTCTTGAATAATCAGGCCCCATCTGATCTTAAAGACCATTTCACCCAAATAGAGCACTTTGTTCTCACACTGCAGACTTGTTGTTCCTTGAGCATTTGCTATCTCTACTTTAAAGATTAGGCTTCAAACTTTCCTTTTTGGTAAACCATATAGTTAGGACTGGATCAGGTGACCCTGAATCCTCTCTTAGTTATGCTGCAATAGTAATAGTGCAATTCCCATGATGCACTGAGCATTTATTCTGCACTCACCATTTTTCATAAACTTTTTTCACTGTGTGTTTATAGAGGTCTCTGCAGTTAATTATTAGTTATTATCAATATCTGGCTCTCTTCCACAGCACATCTTTGTACTATCTTCCTCCCCTCACCCCTAACTGGTCGTAGCAGATGCTTCTGCCGGAGGTTTCTTCCTGTTAAAAGGAAGTTTTTCTTTCCCACCATCCCCAAAATACTTGTTCATGGGGCTCGTCTGATTATTGGGGTTTTCTCTGTTTTCTCTGTATTATCGTATGGTCTACCTTACAATATAGAGTACCTTGAGGCAACTGTTGTTTTGATTTTGTGCTATATAAATAAATTTGAATGTTTTAAATCATTCAAATTTATTTACATAAATTTGGACAGCTAATGAACAGCAGGGAGCGATTCCTCTGCTTGCAAAAAGAGCAAAAGAGCATAGAACTTATAAGGAAAATGATTCTCCTCTGCATTAGATTTTTGACTTCAGTAAACACTTTATCAAACAAGTGGACGGTCTCCTTGCTTCTCAATCAGAGCCACCACACACACAGACACACACGCCTAAACCCCTCGCTTGTGACGTAAAAAATAAAAGTAGATACAAAATGTAAGACATCCAAAGTGGAAGATGCATGCGGTATGTTGTTGTTGATATGTGTATCTTTTATATATAGTCTGTGGGTATGCTTATAGCCCAGCACCTCTTCTTACGCCCACGCTTCTTTGACGATCATGAAGGCTGGTTGTCAGATAACTTTTCCTTTATATTGTCTGACAACAGCAGACATGAACACCAGCTGCTACAAGGACCTGCAAAACAAAATAATTTAGAGCAGCCACTGCACGATAATGTAAAACAAGAACAAGCTCTTATAGAGAAAGGTATCCTTGCACCTTTAAATCAGTAGAGAAAGTATAACCAACATTTTTTTATCCATTCCCTGGCTACCAGCTACTTTTTCCTCCATGTCCTGATTCATGAAGTCAGTCATTCATTAAAAGACAGTGGCACTCAATCACCAGGCCTTCATCTAATCTCAAGAGGGAATCAGAATGTATAATTCACTCAACTTGAAGGTTGAGTGAACGCTGGCACGACTTGCTGCCGCTACTTGCTGCCGCTACTCACCGCTACTCACCGCTATTACTGTCGCTACCGGATTCCTGTTCCTGTCTTTACGGCCCACCGGTGTCTCTGTCTCTGTCCGGTTGTTCCTGTCTGTGATGTGGCCTCTCAGGATCTATGCACTGTCTGTGTGGGTCTGGATCTTTATGTCATCGATCTACCGACTTGGCACTGGGCTCCATCAGTATACAGCTGATGAGCTCCTCCAGCTCCGCTTCTCCCTGGCTGCTCTTCATCTCCACACGGACATTGCCCTCCTCCCTCGCCAAAAGTACGTACATCGGGGCTCCCGTCGGTATTTCCATCAGGATAATTCCAAGCCAATTCAGTCCTTCTGGTCCACCTCTGGTCGCTCTCAACAGAACCCCGGCAGGTCCGTTGACCGCAATGTTTTGGCTAACCTGCCTAGGTCGGCCAACACTCTCATCCAGTCCGACAGTACTTCCGTCAACTTCGGCCTGCTTAATATCCGTTCGCTTACGAATAAAGGACATCTCATCCAGGATCTCCTAACAGACCATAAGTTTGACTTTTTCTGCTTGACTGAGACATGGCAACAGCCCAATGACTTTTCGCTACCTACAGCTCCTTTGAATCTGTTGTTTGTCAACTTTCAGGACCTGCTCCAACTGTCATAACTGTCATTTACCGCCCCCCAAAATTTAATTCTGTTTTTATAAGTGACTTTGCTGATCTGCTGACCAACCTAGCTACTGTTTCCCCTAATATAATATTGCTAGGTGACTTCAACGTACATGTGGATAACTTCTATCATCCTCTTACCAAGGACCTTTTATCCTGCTTTGATAGCTTCAGCCTTAAACAATACATAAACGTCCCTACCCACACTAAGGGCCATACTTTGGACCTAGTCTGTTGTTCTGGACTTACCCCCTCCAACTGCACAGCTGACGAGCTGCTAATTTCGGATCATCTACTTCTCTCCTTTAATGTTCACATGACTTTCTCTATAATTAACAATCCTCGTATTATTTCTTTCCGGAATATCAAGAATATAAATCTTGATATCCTTTCTTCTGCTCTCTCTAGCTGCTTGTCTCTTAACAATTTGGCTATTCAAGACAATCTAGTATTTTATTATAATCATAGCCTCAGTAGTATTTTGAATTCTCTTGCTCCACAAAAAAACAGAACTGTACTCTTTTCCCGCTCTGCATCCTGGTACACACCTGAACTCCGACTATTGAAAGCTAAGGGCCGGCGGCTTGAATGTCTTTATAAGCCCGTATTATTACTAGGACCTCCTCTACCCACCACATCTCCCCAATCCTGAAGCAGCTACACTGGCTCCCGGTTAAATTTCGCATCCATTTTAAAATAATCCTTTATACATTTAAGGCTATTCATTCTCTCTCTCCACCATACCTCTCTGATTTAGTACAGATGTACTTCGCATCCCAGTGCCTCAGATCTTCATCTTCTCTTTCTCTCTCTGTTCTTTCCGCTGGTCTGATTACAATTGGGGGGGGGCTTTTAGTTGCTCTGCCCCTGGACTTTGTAATTCCTTACCCCCTGACCTCCGAAATATTAGTTCATTCCCTCTTTTTAAGTCCACCCTCAAAACTCATCTGTTTAACCCTTTAAAGCCGGTCGGAGTGGACACGCTCCATTTTGCGTAACTATTTTTAAATCCCGGTAGCTCTGCAACCACGTAAGCTAGCGCAATAATGTTTTTTGCATATGAAACCGAAGGAGTTGTACTTACATCTTATGCCATCAGCTTGTCCTAGGTCACAGTTTCCTTCCACATATAGCTTTGCAAAAACTGCATAAAAAGCACTTGCAGCAACACAAACATAATATTCCAGAAACACGCTTTGCTGATCCGATCAGCTGTTCATAACACTCCCTACGTCCATCAGCGTGAACTATCGCATGTCCGCCATGACCTGCCCAAAATCGGAAGTGACGTCATTTTGCGGAAATGTAGTTTTTTACCATCAGGGCCTCATGAGCCTATACTGGTGTTTTTAAAAGTTATCTTTGACTTCATGACTTTCTGTGTAGTTTCTGGGATGCTTAGGACTCATATTGCACTGCTGGAAATAGTTTATTTTGATGCATATGCTGCTTTTTTGCAAATTTGCACTATAATATTTATTTTCGTTTTTCCTGCAGTGTATAAAAATTGGTGCATTTCAAAAATAAAACTATGAAGACACTTAAAATAAATTTCCTGTGGTGGGAAACTATTTTGTGCAACTTTTTTGTATTTACAGTTTTGAGGGATAAGCCTCTTAAATTTCTCTAACTAGAAATATATGTTAAAAAAACAAAAATGATTTCAATTTTTTGGGAGTTTATTGCCCTTTTTTGCAATTTATGTAAGTACTATGCACTTAATGCAGACATATTATTAAAATTTGGGCTATAATGGTTGTATTGATGTATAGCAACTTGAAATGCTCCCAAAAATGGCTCTACAGCATGTAAAAATATAATATAAGCTCTGGCGGACTTGGTTCTATGGTAGGTCTTAAAGGGTTAAAATTGCTTATGTTTAAACCTTTGTATGCTCTTAACTTTATATCTGTTATTCTTATTATTGTGTATATTTCCAGTTTTTGTGTTTTTATTTGTTGTACAGTGTCCTTGGGTGCTTTGAAAGGCGCTGTTTTTAAATAAAATGTATTATTATTATTATTATTAATTCACCTCCAAGTCTGGAGCTTTAGATTTTTATCGTCCTGTGCCAGTCCAGCTGCATGAGTAGTGGCGGGCTGCAGTGGAATCTGACAGGGAGTGCTTTTGTCTTAAAACCGCAGCTCTGCGAGAAAAAAGGGAAGCAAAGTACCCCCGGGGGCGCTGATATTCTCATGTGAAGTAAGCAATCTGTCGACTCCTCCGATCTAAAAATAAGCTCCAAAGAGAGGGACAATATCTTATTTATCTCCGTATGTAAGTGCACAATGCCTTTGTTTCTGCTTGTTGTCTTCAGAACTGATGACAGAACACAACAGTGACTCAGTGAAGTCCTGCATTACTCGCCCTGACTGAACTCACATGTCAAACTGCATCAGACTCAAAGGGTGGAGGCTCTCTTACACTTCCATCAAATTCACAGGATGACAAGATATTCATATTGCGATGACTGAAGATGATTGTTAAGGCATCGGTCCAACTTCTAGGCTGGCGCCTATGCGAGGCGTGATGTCATGAGTGACTTTTGATAATACCGCTGGGTGTCAGTCAGCAGGTTGGTGCACATCATGTCAAAGACTTCCTGTTAAATGGGAATTATGGTTGGTGCCAGTAAAATAAAGTGTGCCTAAACCCTGCTTTACCTGTATGACAGTCAAAGTCACAGGATGTAGCAGTTTTATAGAGTTTTGGCTCTTCTGCATTTGTTGGTTAGCAATTCTATTCCATTGTCATTCTGAGATTTTGTTTTTTGTTATTGAGTCCTGAGTCTTTGTTTCTTTAGTTCACTGTGATTTTAGTTTACTTTGCTGCTTTTCCTCCTCTGCCTTTCTGCCTGTTTCCATATCTTTCATATCATGTTTAGTGTCTGTTTCTAGTCTCTGTTTAGTATTTATCTTGGGTTGTTTTTTTCCTTTACTTTCAAAGCGGGAGCAGCCAGTTTTACTTAGATATAAATGCAGATCCATTTTCCATCTTTCACTTTGTGATGTTTTACAATAAAGGTTAAGGAAAAGTAATTAGGAAAAGGAGGCAGGAGGGTTTTTTTTTCTGACTATTCGACCATTTTTACTCCCTATCAGATTGTCTTAAGACCCAAACAGAAACCATTTAAAAAGAGAAACTAAGAACAAAAGATGTGATTTGTAAAGGAAAAATCTCCCAGTTTCTTCATGATGCTTCTTCTTTAGCAAGTGTGCAAAACAAAACCCAAACCTGCCCGTGGATGGTTTTCTGACAAATCACTCAGGGTCAGAGTTAGGCTGCATTCTGGCCACATGCTAAGCAAGTTCCTATTTAGAAACTATAAGAGGCTACCTTTGAAATGAACTCTCTAACACACACTTGAGCTCAGTTATAAAAACTGCACATAAAGGAGCAGATGTGATCAGTGACTACTGAGGAATTTTTTATTAAACACATAGTTTGCACATCTTTGCTGATTGGAAGCAAAACTGAGCTCAGTGCTGCTCACTCTGCTAACTTTACTAATTTAAAACCCTTTTTAAGAAACAAAATTATTATAAATATCTGAAAAATTAAACTGTATGAAAAGCTGAGCTTATATTATCTTAAAATATCTCAACGTTTTATCGACATGTCTTCCTATCAGCAGACTCCTCGGCTGCTTCTGAATCAGCTTCTGTATCTTTTACCATTTTTTAAACTCTCATGTCTTTTATATTCTCTTTGCTTTGTGCATATTTCTTACTCCAGAATGCTTCTGCCTCTCTTCTCTGTGACAAAGACTCAAACCATCTTGCTAAATATAATAGCTGTGGATAAATGATGGTACTGCAAATGTAGGCGACGAGCTGGACCTTTATGTGTGTTTGCAGCAGTCGTACCACCACTGTTAACCTATTCCACTGGGAGGCTGCTTCCCCAGTATTGTTTAATCATCCTGCACTGCTTTAAGTACTCTTGTTTACTGTGGGTTGCATAAACAGCACATGTACAATTACTAATTGAGTTAGTAGTAACACTAATAGGCAGACAAAAACACTGAACAGGGCCATGCAACGTGTGCAAAACTGCACACATTGTTAAAATGCTTCTCCTGAAGCCTGAGTTTATGCCTTATGATATATCTGCACGAACACTAATCACAGTGTTAAGGTCTCTCTCAGTGTGACTTGGAACGCCGGGCTGCTCCTGACTGCAGGGCAGGACGCATTTCCACACATTTCTGTGTGGACTTTGAATATTCTCCTCATGTCTGTGTGGTTTCTCTCCTTGCACTACAGCTACAGCTACAGTCCAAAGCCATGCAGTTAGCTAGGTTAGGTTAGCAGGTGACTCTAAATAGACTGTTTGTGCAAATGGTTGTCTGTCTCTGTCTGTCTGTGTTAGTCCTGTGACAGAGCGGGACCAGTACAGGATGTGCCGCACAGAGGATATGAACCCAGGTCTCCTGAGTAACAGTCCTGGCTCATTTACATCACCACCAGCTTTACTGCAACAACATTTGTGGCCCTTTCAAAGTGCAAAGTGCATGTCACAGTTGCAGGAATCAAAGCAGGCCATCAGACGAGATTAATGCCAAAATAGTTACTTTATTATAATATACATTTAACAGCTTCCATCTGAAGCCAATGATACTGTGAGACATACCATGTGCATATGTTTCTGTTTAATTTTAAGTACAAAGTGGGCATCCTAAATTTTCACATATACATGAAAATCATTTATTCTACAGCACGAGTGTCCAACTCCAGGCCTCGAGGGCCGGTGTCCTGCAGGTTTTAGATCTCACCCTGGGTCAACACACCTGACTCAAATGATTAGTTTGGCCTCTGGAGAACTTCAAGACATGTTGAGGAGGTAATTTAGCCATTTAAATCAGCTGTGTTGGATCAAGTACATACAAAACCTGCAGGACGCCGGCCCTCGAGGCCTGGAGTTCGACACCTGTGTTCTACAGTGTCTTTTGTTCTGTATACTGCAAATGTTTGTATTTAAAATCATATTGCCACAAATGACTGCACATCTGCCATTGGTGTCTTAGATTTTATGATGGCTAAGATATTAACACCTTCATATCTGCTTTATAGTGTGTTATAAACTGTTTGTTAAGAGTTTACATTTTGCTTATAAATGCAAACTATGTGGTTAAATAAAGTTCTGCTGACAATAGATGCAAAAGTGTTGACTTTATAGCCCTCCAGACATTTCCCCAAAGGTTTAAAGGCGTCTTTAGTGTTGTGAGCACTGAGCTCATTAGCTGCTGAGCTTTTCTTCACCAGCTCTCCAAATGGTACAAAAACTGTTAGAGATAAGAATAGAAAACCAGTTCTTGTAGAAAACCAGTTCCCAGTAGCCCAGTTCCTACTGTTTTTAGTCTGCTATCGATCCTGCTTATTGGTTCTTGCACTCGCACTACAATCACGTAAATTCAATTTGCCTGTCAGAAAGAGAGAAAAGCGCCTCAGTCTAGAACACGGATATGGACATTAATATTTATAAATTGGATGAGGTAATGTGGAAAACTGCATCCAAGACAGAAACAACCACATTATGATGCTAACATAAGACAAGACAGCATTCTAACGCTAAGCTAGCTAAGAACCCAGAGTTAAAGCTGAGTTAATGCTGAGACCAGCAGCCGGACTGTGAACTTCAACAGATAACAAACAGATGAGCAGTCAGGCTGCAGCTTCCCTTTCTGCCTGTTCGAGTTCCTAAAGCAAAATCACAGAGCCAATCGCTTATTTTATGCTGGTTTTTATCTTTGCTTTGTGAGGTCAGCTTTGTATTCTACAGGGTGGGCCATTTATATGGATACACCGTAATAAAATGGGAATTTTTGGTGATATTAAAGTCCTGTTTGTGGCACATTAATATATGTGAGAGGGCAAACTCCTCAAGATGGGTGGTGACCATGGTGGCCATTTAGAAGTCGGCCATACTATACTATAATTCCCATGTTATTATGGTGTATCCATATAAATGGCCCACCCTGTACTATGAGAACGATCTTAGAGATGTGTGTCCTGATTAGGGATTTGTGTTGTGGTGTGTGTGGCTGTAGCCTTAGGTTTATATTGTTAAACTGTGTTTCGGCTCTTTTACAGAGTAATTAAGTAACGTACTGCATTACTTTTAAGGAAAGTGTTCTATGTAATATGTTTAATAATTACTTTTTTGAGTAATAGCTCCAACGCTGATCACAACAAAGAAGGAACTACCTCAACAAACATGCACAAACATTTGACCTGCAGCATACATTTGCATGAACGTGAGCCAATGAAAACCCAAAACAATCGATAAGTGATATCGATAATAGTGATGGTAAATTTGATTCTTTTTACTGAATCGAGTTTTAATGAGTCACTCACCAAAGTGAATCGGGTTTTTTGAGTCATTTGATTCACTGAGTCAGTTGACCAGAGAGTGCAAAAAATGTACATTTTCACTCAAACTTAATTTGTTTCTCTTTTCATGTAAATCCTACTGCTAAGATGAATGATTCTAAAAAAACCCCAAACTATTTTATAGAGCAAAAAAGAGCAAAACATTTCTAAAATTAAGTAATTTCCTATCAAAATTGCTTAATAAACATTTATTTTGTTTATTTTTATTTAATTAGTATTTTCCTTAAATGTGTTAAATATATATTTTCTCATCTAAATGTCCACTGAGCTGTGAGCCAGGGGGCGGTAATGCGCCTTAACATTGGTTGCCAACCAAGAAGAAGAAGAAGCTGTGAGCTAGGAGGGAGGGGGTTAGCGAGTCCTGAGTGATTCGCTTACCCTACGATTCAGCACAGGAAGGGAGGGGGTGAGTAGCTTAAATGTGCTGTTAGCATGTTAGCAGAGCGATGCTACTGTGAACCGAGGAGCTATTTTCTTGATGTGAGCTTCTACTCAGGGTTTTTTCTTCCAGTTCAGAGCAGAATTTTTTTTGTTACGATACTGGATGTTGTGTTTTCTCCACAATTTTAATTATAAGCTAGATACATTGCTGCTAACAACAACAGGGATGAGTCAGTGAGTCAGTTGGGCTTGTGAATCATGATTCATGAGTCAGTAAAGTGATTCTCGAGTATTGAACGATTCGTTCATGATTCGCGCATCACTAATCGATAATGTAATTCCCATCCATAAAAACTGTATCCTCTGTCTGTATCAGAAGGTCACTGGAGCTATTGTTCTGGCTCTACTGCTTACTCCAAAGACTTTTGCATTTCTTAACTCTCAGATGAAAGGTAGTTAAAAGATGGAGACAAGATGAAACTTGGGTCTGTAAATTATTGTCATCGTGATTGGTTTTCTCTGATGAGCTGAAAGGGGGAGGAAAAAAACTCTTCAAAGACATCCTCGTGCCAAAAACACAAATAAAAGTAATTAAACACAGCAACATCATCAATCTCCCCAACAGTGCGCCTGCCAGGCCGGGCTCTGCACTAAATTAACATCGGGTGGCCTTCTCCTGGTCCGCGTAGTATTTTACCTGGCACTGAGCCAGAGAGAGATGCTTTGAATGTGCGTGAGATATTGCGAGGAACATGCAGCTCAGGCTTTCTATGATTATTCTGAAAAGGGTTGATGAAATAAACACATGCACGTCTGCCTTGGGAGTGAAGGGATTATACTGGGTGGATTGGGACCTAAAATATAATCTATAATCCTATCGATTAAGCTTTTGCATGTGCTGCGGTGCAATATATCAGAGGTCACAGCACTCTTGTGAATGAGATTGCTACATGTGGGTAGCCTGTGTAAATATTACATGATCCCAAGGGGACCATGTGGTCATAATTATGTGCATCTTAATGATATGGATGTGCCAGTGCAATCAGCTAAAAAGTCTGGTCGGGGAAAATACTCCACAGGCTTGTTTTATGTATTAAAATAAATGCTAAGTAATAAACATCAGCTTATTTTGCCTCCACATTAAGACACAACAGTAAAGAGCCACTCCCCCCCCCCCCCCCCCCCCTTTCTGTCTCAAACAGCCCTTGGGCGAATGGTGAATGTCTACATGATAAATGTGATCATTTGATGTCACTCAGGTTAATTAAAATGCTGTCTCAACTGACTGGTGATGGAGGGGATGTGATGAAATAAGCCAGGATAACCAATTCTTTCTCTTCCACGTTATGAAAATGAGCAGATCTGCAGCAGGCTGCTGCTTGGCTGGTGTGAAGACCATTATTTCTGCTCCATCCGTTGCTGTGCCCTGTTATGAAAGCCTTAAAAAATCTGTAAAAACACAACTGTGGCTGCAGAATGTTTATACTGGAAGAAGCTAAAAACAAATGAAAAGTTATTGCTCACAGTTCTTTGTACAGTTTATTTAAACTCAGGTCTGATCATAATTTGACCTTCAATGGTGTCCAGCTTTTTCTTCTTTTTTTTTTTTGCACCTCTTTAAGCAAATTTTTTAAAACCTCATAGTTTGTCTCCAACTGATTAAGGTTTCAGTGTGGGTGTTCAGTAGGGAATTGAAGGAACATTTGGACCCAAAAAACGCTTAATATCTAATACTTACATGATAGATGTTCCCCAATTAACTTGAGAGTTAAGCTGATTTTGGATTCTTAAAATACAGTGAGTGTCTGAATAAAATCACCTGCTATAAGATTAACAGCAATTTGTTTACATTTAGTGAAGTCACTAATATAAGAGCATTATGACGTCTTATCACCCATTTATGTGTCCCATCCACTGCTTTTGCGCTGAGCACAAGATGGTCAAAAGATCTATGGATGCTCGAAATCAAGCATTTTCTTCCTTTAATGTCAGTCACTCGATGTCAACTTATAAGCTGGGCTATTCAGAAATTAATGAAAAACACATATTTTACTGCTGTATTTATACATTCATTAAGTCAGAACAGTAGTCAAATCTGAAATTATCCATCTATTTATCTATTATCTATATTATCTATCTGTTATTTGCAAAACTGAAGAACTTTGGCAGTTAGACTCTGATGAGAGGCATGGTGGAGAAAGATAGTGACAGGACCCCCCTGGAGTCTGTACGCTGACGGTGGTTAAGCAGAATGAGCTGATGGCTGATGGAGACTTCAATAGAAACGCTCTAGGCAAGCTAAATTAGGTGGAAATGGGAAGGAGGAGGTATGCATAACAGGCAGTGTGGAGCAAGTGGTAAGAATGGAGAGTGCCCAACATGCTTTTTAGGTTGTAACGTTACATTTCTTTGCTGTCCAAAATAGGGACGCACTAGAGAACAGTGAAATCTGTTTTGTTTAGTTTTTTCTGACCAAAACAACTAAAACTGTAACTCTGTTTGTTCATGTCAGTTCATTCAGGATAAATTCGATGTCACGGTTCTGGGTCATTCTGACCCAGCATTTTCAGTTTCTGATGTTTTTGGTATTTCTCTAGATTATGATTTATATTCTGATTATTTAGTGATACTGGTTTGATTATTATTATTATTATTATTATTGTAGGTTTAGTTCAGCGTCAAGTCTGTCTCTCTGTCAAGTCTGTGTCTTAGTAAAGTGTGTCTTGTTTCCTGTTTTACTTTGAAGGTTCATGTTCATGTGTGATGTCAGCGTGTTCAGTTTTACTTCTCCCCTGTCTCGTTAGCCCTAATCTCTCCCAGCTGTGTCTCCCTCCTGTTTTCCATTCCCTGATTACTCCCCTGTGTACATAAGCCCTGTGTTTGCCTTTGTTCAGTGTCGCATCGTAGCCTCAGAATTGCCTTTGTTCCAATTTGTGTTTTCACAGTTTGGTTACTGTTTCTGTTTTTGTTTCGTGACCGCAATAAAGCCGAGGTTTCTCAGTTACAATTCCGTCTCCGAGTCCTGCATTTGGATCCTCATCGCCGCCTGTCCGCACACAGAGCCCTGACATTAGAGCTGCAAATAGATCTTTGAAATGTTTGTCTTGTATTAATATTTAGACTATAAGTTTTATCCCGATTCAAAATATTGAGGCAAGGAGCAAACCAACACTGGCCCAGAAGAGTTCAGTCAAACGATGAAGGGGAAGATGTACGCTGCAACACATCAGCATAGATCTTCGCCAAACAGTTCATTTCAGAATGATTTTACTTATGTCAGGGTTCAACCCCTTCTGCGTCACAAATGAACATAATATGCATCAGTTACAGTAAATGATCAATTAAAAATAGCTAAAATAGACAGACGTTCCTCTTTCTAGCACATTCTTCCATACATGGTAATTAAACTCATTCTCCGAATAGTCCCTGGGGACTTTACACTTTGTTGACTCTTCTTCTGTCACTTGTTACTAGGCAAATGCAGTTAGAAGCTAAATGAAGTCCTGGCTTTCGGCCTGGCCCATGTTTAAATCATATGTCTGTAAGCGCGAATGCTGTTTAACCTTCCATTGCTCCAAGTCACTTACACAATCATCGGGACATCGCGCCAAACGAAGCTTGAAACCTTCAATAGACTGAGCATTAATTCTTAATGAGCACAACATGCCATGTGTGTGTACAATGATTATAGCTGCACCTGTAATAAAATGTTAATCTGATACCAGTAGCTGTAATAAACAGTTTAAAGCAATGTTAATGATAAAGAATATATTGTAGCAGTAAAATAATTTCTTTATTTCCAGTTTGTTTTCCAGATGTTTTATGTTCTTGACCGTGCAAATCAGTGCTTGGAGGGGAAATGTAATTTCTTTGATTTTTTTTTTTTTTTTATCTGCAGATAAAAACTACAAACACTTCTTCTCCTTACTGGAACAACCCAATAAGGAACTGTAATAGTCTGACCCACATTAACTAGAGTCTGAGATGAGATGTTTCTAATTTTGAGTCTGTAAACCAACAGTGGTGTAAGGAAAAAGAACAACACCTGTCTTTTATAGTTCATATGTGATATGTCTATAATATATATAATATATATATTGGCATTTGTGCCAATAAAAATCAGTATGTGCCACTGAGAAATGATTTGATTGACTGGCATTTTATAAGTGCCATAAGGACGTGGACTGCAGCATCATATCCAAACACACTGTACCACTTTCAGCCTTCCTCACAATTTTTTTTTCATTGATCACCCGAAGCTAAAAATCATGTTGCGAAAAAAAGCTTTTTCCTCACAGGGCACAGTTATAGAGGAGACATGTTAAACTACTGACAACTTGAAGTGCGAGTAAATAATTACTGTATTTATGCCGACTTTAAAGTTTGTGAAAATTTCACAGAACTCCAAAAAGCAGTTTTTCTGTGGGACATCAACTGAAGTGTGGACAAGGCCGAGAAAACCCCCCAAAAAAAACAGATGGTTGATTTTTTTTTTTCTCACAATGCAAAAGCAAAACACAAAATAATGAAACTTTTTTTTACCTGGAACATTTTGGAACCTTAAACAAGCCCTAATGCCACTGATGGTGACAAGGCATCCAAATATTGTCACATGCATCCTGCACCTTATGCACAGTAAGTCTGTGGAGGGTGGTGCCCTAACATAGCTGCAATATTGTCAACCAAGAAGATAACAGCTCAGTTTTATGGATCTACAAAGTCCATATTAGGTTGCAAGAATTGTTGTGGAATAAGAGGTATGTTTACTAGACAAGACTCCAGGCTACTTGTGCTTCCTTTAGATCTTCTGTTAGTTGTTGATTGTTTTGTTTTTTTTCTTTTTCACCACGTTTACTTCTGCTTTATACACTAGTTAGATTTACGCACTAAAACACACTTGGCTAGGGTGGATACTTCACCCTCTCAGAGCCTGGTTCAGCCAGATCTCCCTGTTAAAAGTGAGATTTGCCGTCATGTGGTTGATCATGTTGGGATACTTTCTCAAATATTGTAGGGTCCTTATTATAATATAAAGCATCTGGAGACCCTTGTTGTTGTGTAGTGACACTATTTAATGACATTTAACTGAAGTCTGTTGTTGCTAATCACAGCAACCTCACACGAGTTAGGAGTTTCTCCGTGGCATCATTTACTACTACAGTGTGGAGACTCTAGCAAGACAAACTCATACTATTTGCCATCCCAGAAGTGGTTTGGTCAATGGAATGGGCAACTAAATTCCCACATGGAAAAAGTACAGCATCCATACTAAGGAAAGATTTACAGATCTCTCTCTCTCTTTCCAGCCAACTCTCCCAACTTTTGTGAGAGGACACCATGATGTCCCCATGGTGTGTCTGTTGTGCCCTTAAACAGGGGAAATAGTGAGGAGAGGTGAAAGAATGGCACAGACACGCAGCTCTGACTCACTCGTCTGTATTGAGTTTCAGAAGCAAAACAACCAAAACAATATTCTTATGGATGCACTCAGTCTCAGGACAACTGTATCCAAACTAAGTCACTACTGTTTGTTGCATTAGCTGATGAGAATACTTTAGATAACATGAACTGTAGCATTAGACAGAAACATCTTTTTAACTCGCACATGTTAGCTGACACAGTCACTAACTTTCCACAGCAATGAAATAATACTTTAAGTACTGCATGTCTTTCAGTAGTTAACTTATACAGATAGTAACAGAATAATCTTCACACAATATGGCGGAGTAATAGCGAAAACTAGCATACACAGCAACAGAGATTAACTGAAACTTCTCAGCCAAAAACAGTCCGCAATTCACATCTTTCGCTACAATGAACAATGATAACAACGTAATAATCAACAGTAACACACATTTATACAGATTTGTGCATGACAGTTGCCTTAAACAGGGGAAATAGTGAGGAGAGGTGAAAGAACGGCACAGACACGCAGCTCTCACTCTCACTCGAGTGTATTGAGTGAAGGAGGAAGTGCGCAAACCCACCTACTGGAGCCCTGAGGCATTACCAATTGATCGACGCACAATCAACCCAGGCAAAACTTTCACTACTTATCTCCCTCTATATTCCCACTGCATATTCTATTCGAAAACAGTCAAAGCAACAAATAAAACATTAATAAAGGCATCACATGAAACTTAAGGAACAGAGATGTACAACTTCAAAACTAATCAAATTTATGATCCACCACATGTCCAGCTCATAGACGGTATAATACATGTACAGTCAACATGACGTCATCTAAAATCCTGTTTGGAAGCATCAAGACTGTGACCATTTTGATGTTTGGAAATGTGATGGACTGTGAGTGCACACTCACTGGCTAAGGACTAAGGATTTAAGACTCACTATAGCCGATGAGCATACTGTGCACAATCTTCCTTTCTGAAACTGAAATTGACTAACGTAATGTTTTATTCAGCATGACCCAGAATGAGTAACCGAGGCCCAAACTCAGCAGCAAAGTGATTACTGAGGTCAGGAGGCATCCTAATCAGACGACTGAGCTCCCTCAATTATCTTCTAACAATGTGGGAGAACACCAGCTTTATTCCAAGTCTCATCTGAATGATCGAGCCACCCCATCACCCAGTCTCTAACATTAAGTCTAAACACCATTCAGTCCACTGCCTCGTAGATCAGAGGTAGTAACTGGGGAACAGACTGAGCCGTGTGATCCCCGGTGACAAAAGTGACAAAAACATATAGTGAATACACAATTCAGGGCTAAAAAGTGCAACACCTGAATTGCAACTGCTCACAGTTTCCCTTCAGTTTTGTTCTGGGAAATGAGGTTAATCAAACTCATAGCCTCTGCTGACATTTAGCTTTCCACAACAGCTCTCTTCGGGGTGACACCGCAGTCATAAATTTCCTTGTCTCCCTGATTTTTATCTCATACATTTTAACTGTCTTCCTGCTCCCCTAGTCAGACAACCCTGGGGTGTTGGTTTGCGCCTCCCCTCCCCTCCCTCCGTCTGGTCGTCTCCACCCCTTCTTCCTGAGCGTGAGGTAATTACCTCCCTATGAATTCACTGACAACTAGATCTGCAGCAGATATGATAAAAATAGCTGACAGGGATTTTGACATAATAGTCACATTGTCTCATAGAGAAAGGGGCTTCTAATGAATTCCGATGAGGCCCACCTCGATAATTATCTCCATGTCATTCAGATGAGGCTGGGATAAGACATTTTGTTTGCTAAGGCTGGCAGTGACTGTTGAGCAAAAGTGACTTTAGGACAACCTTGGTATGGACTTTATGATGACTTTGTCTTGGCTAAAACTGCTGTTCTGTAAGATATCCTTGAATGATAATGGGGTCTGGTCCACCGGTTTGTCCATCGTCGTATGCGCCGTCTTTATTTGCAGCATAAAAGCAGCTGTTAGTTCAATCAAATTCCCAGTTGTGGGCCTTTTAGAGTTTATAAGCAAGAAGAAAAATCTAAGATTTGTGAATAAAAAGCCCTCTTAATCCTCTGAAGTTTTCTTTTTTTCGAGGCTGGTAAGAGAAAGGGAACTACTGGAAAGAAAATCCAGGACCTTTCAGTAGTTATTTACCAGCCAACACATTAACAACTCCCCAGGAGCATATTAAGTGGACAGCCACAATGACTGTGATCTCAGTTAGGACTTTCATGTTGGTGCTTTTAGGGTCACTTTTCCAGCCAAGGTCAGACAGACTGTGAACGCTCCCACAGGTATCTTTGGCTACATTAATTGCGTTCTAATACTAAACCGAGCTGATCGGTAAGAGCTAAAGCCACTATTTTCAAAGAAGAGTGTCCAGGGCATTGTGCTGTCCAGACGAAAAAACCCCAAAAGAAGCTCCTGCTCAAGCTGCTGTGTGCAATCAAGACAACATGGGGGTTTTGTCCTCTACACACTACAGTGTAAAATCTTATCAGAGAGTCCACAGGGATCTGCTATGTCAGCCTTTTCTGATCCTATTATACACTCTCCCCGGAAAATTTAATTTGGAGAACAAACCTGTAATTATCTACCGTTGTTGTAACGAAAGAGGGCTGTGTTATGGCAGAGGACAAAGATGAAGCATACAATGTCTGTCATAAACGCAATTAGATTTTTACGCGAGGGACGGATGAAGACACCATTGTCTTTTTTTTTTTTATTAAAACTCGACGTCACACAAGTAAAAGCGTCGTTGGAGGTTGTGCACTGCATCGCTGAAATTAATTTATCTCCACGGCAGATGGGGAAATTCACATTTTGATTTGCTCAGTCGACAAATCAAATAACGATAACCGACTGTTCTCGTTCATGTTTATTGTAACACCTAAAGAGTTAATTTGGGTTTAAAGGACAGATTGACTTCAGACAGTGAAAATTATAAAAGTCATGTCTTGCACTCTCATCCATTATATTTCCTTTGAAGCAGTTTCAGGGTTAAGAAGAGTTTGATACAGAATTGCAAAAGAAGAAGAAGCTTTCTCACTTGTGATTTCTTTTCATGATTATATGTAATGTCTAAAGCCTATTCTGTTTGATCGTTGCTCCAGCCGGAGACTTCATCCACTTCCCAGCACATGTGATTCAACACGAGATAAGATCTCATGCTGCGCAGTGGACGGAGTCTCCACAGAGTCTGTAATTGATCAGCACAGGGAGAACAACCTCAAGGCATAACACAAAGACCTTCTTCGCATGCTAAATGTATTTCATGAGCATTTTAGGCAATTTACATGAAAGCTTTTTAATGTCGCTAAAAGCAGAGAATATTTATTTTCCCAACTGAGCTAATCTGAGATTAGCCTCTTAACAACCACCAGGTTACTGGTAACCCTGGTAACCCATTTAGGGTTTGTGTTTAGAGGTTTTTGTGAATGTGTAATCTTACAACAGAAGAACTGGAAAGATAAAACGTGTGCTTAGGGTTAAGTTGCTGTTTGAGTCACATGCTGATCCAATCCAACTTTATTCATAGAGCACTTTAAAAACAACATGGTTGACCAAAGTGCTTTCCAGTAAAAAACAGTGATAAAAGTTAAAATACATCCATTAAACAGACAAAGAAAGTTAAATAACAATAAAATAAATGAAAAAAAAGATAAAAATGAATCAGTAAATATTAAAACATGAATAAAATATACAATAAATAAAATGAACAACGTACAGAAGAAAAACTAACTAACTGTAAGAGCCAATTAAAGGTTAATTTTATTGGTACTGGTAAAATGATTAGAGGAGAAACATACATGTTTGATGTTAAGAATATAATTTCTAGTTAATTTCAAAATACTGTTTTGTTAAAGGTATAGAATATAGAAGTGCGACATTCTAATGCGCTTTTTAGTATTTTGGGCTTCCGGCACACTGTAATTACGTAGTTGGGGAGTTGGATAAGCTGGAAGCAACACAGTTTTTTGACCGAGTCTTGCCAAGTAAATTAAAAGTTTCAATAAACATCTTTTTTGCAAGAAAATTACCTGGACTTGCTCGCGTTTCAAATGCATGTTGCCGGACTGACTCCTAAAGGTGGTACAGAAGAGTGAAATAGAGACAGAGTGCCGCCACTACACTAACTAACTAAAACTGACTACAAGCTGACTCTGGTACTACTCTTAAGACACCTTGGAAAAAAGGTGTGTTTTTAAAAAATGGCTTTTAATGGCTTACTGGTGCCATGGTGGACTGGTGACTGTTGACACTGGATCTCCAAAACTGAACCAGTTTAATGTGGAGTCTGAGTGAGTTCTGCTAAAACTGAGGAAAAGAAGTTCAAGAGGTATTTTGTCTGCGAACAGGACATGCAGACAGAGAAAATCTCCAGCCTGCGATGATTTTGATGATGACAAGAATCCATCAGGCGTGGACTGTTCATCAAGATATCCTCCAAATCCGAAATTGTTCATTTATGCCACTCCTTCATGTTAACAAAGCAGTTGTGTAAAAACTCTTCAGCGTGATTAAAATTAGTATTAGAGCTTCACTGTTTGATGGCTCCGCCCCTCCCTGAGCCTGGTTCTGCTGGAGGTTTCTTCCTGTTAAAAGGGAGTTTTTCCTTCCCACTGTCACCAAAGTGCTTGATCATAGGGGGTCATATGATTGTTGGGTTTTCCTCTGTATGTATTATTGTAGGGTCTACCTTACAATATAAAGCACCTTGAGGCGACTGTTGTTGTGATTTGGCGCTGTATAAATAAAATTGAAATTGACCCTAAATAAGGTGATCTGATTATGATGTGCATTCATGCATCAGGCGTTTAAACAGAATAAATCATTCTAATATGTGCAAACATATATGCATACAGATGTGAACAGTTTGTATAACGACTGGAAGGAAAATGGAAGGAAAATTTGACATAATGGAGCGTGATTGGGTGAGAATCTTCCAATTACTATGTTTATATGAAGCATTTTTATTCATCAGGCTTTGAATGTGGCTACTTGTGTCCATTTAAACATGTGTAATAAAAGATACACAGAAAATAAGGACAAATCTTTAAGCTAAGGCATTGTGCTACAGTGCTGCGCTGCTACCTGTAACAAGCTAATGAGTCGAGCTTTTACAATACATTATATATTTTTAAAGAAAAAACAACACCATGAAAATATGTTTAATCCAACACTTATGATTTTGTTTTGAGATAAGATGCAGAAGTTTTCTTTCTTTATGCAAAGAGGCAAACATTTTCAAAGTTATTTAACCGAAAAATAAGGCTACACTGGATTACTGCATTATTTAACATCAATCCTTTGTAGACCATTAAAATCTGCACCAAGTCGTACTCTGAAATATTCCTCCTTCCTGAGCGTCGGACCAACCCATCCAGCACTGCTATCCCTTGAGCTACGCTCCTAGCATTACTTAAAAAAATATTCAGGAGTTTTTCTCCCTTTGGAGAAAAAGGGAAAGTAGCACAAATCCCCGCAACTTAAACTTTAACTGACATTGTGAGTTAGTTCTGCATTAGAGGTACAAGTCTTTGCAGCACCGTCTTCCATAAAACAGACATCAGTTATGTGACCTCCCACACTTTTGGGCTTTGTTTCTGCAAAGTGGAGAGATGAAGCAAAGACAGCCTGAGGGCAGTAATCTGGTTTTGTCTCTCTCAGGTAAAGCAGCGCCTGGATCTCAAGGCCTGGGGACATAGCGAGAGGTATGATATGACACCCGCAGCCCTGGGGGTCATTTGCTGTACAGCATAATTAATCTAACATGTCACGTTCAGCTTGTTAACGCTGGTGTTCAAAGTAAAACAAACGAGCACAGCCACGGACCGTCCAGTTCTGCATTGTCAACAAGGTTTCCTTTGAGATGTGATGGATAAAAAGGGGCTGGAATAATGAATAATTTATCGCGGTGTATTCATTTCATGGTCTGCTAACGTTCTGGACAATAGCACAGTGTGTAACGTCCTGGAGGGGTGTTATGTAATTCTCTCTTTGAAAAGGGACGGAGCGTTTTTACAGAGTTGAAAAGTACGTCTGAATTTCTGAATCCAAGAAACACGATGGCTTCAAAAGAGTGACGGACGTGAATGTTCGTCTTTATTTAACACCCTGGTTAACAAGGACCCCGGCTGTGGACAGAGTTCCTAATCAAATTCTGATTATGTTTGTCTAATCAGAATATACAGATGGTATCGCATAGCAGGAGCATTAAACATGCTCATTTCCATCAGGCACTGATGCAGATCTAGTTTCCATATGGCCAGGAGTGTTCTTTAATACCCCCGTCATATTTGACACATTAATTGGATCACACGCTGCCACAATCTTAGCAAAGCATATTATGATTTTTCACTATTGAATCAGCTGATGAACGACTTAAAGCGTTTTACCCTCAAACTGTTGTGAGGAAAAATGATGTATTATTAGTAGTAGTATTGGTATTATCTGCCATTTAATAACAATATTTACTCCAGGTTTAGTCTTTGTGATCAAACATGACATCAAAAAAGCTAATTCAGCTTATTTTTAGGACTTTTAGTCAAGTAAAACATTTGAATTCCCAGCTGTTACCTTGATAACAATGTGGTGTTATACTTATACTTCCATATTTGGAGCACCACTAAAATGCATCGGTATCTTACTCTGAGTTTTAAAGGTCAGAAAAAGCATGGATCATACATTTTCCATAACACATCCTTTAGCATCTTTTTGTAGACTTTTTATTAAAATTCAGGGACTTCAATCAAGAGTCTGATATATTCACCAGCCACTTTTATAGGTACACATTGTCAGTAGAGTCTCAAACCCCCTTTTATCTTTAGAGCTGCTAAAAATCTTTTTGGCAAGATTTCAAAAAGATTTTTGTCCGTATTGACAAATAACATCACACAGCCTCGGCACGTTTGTCGACTGCACATCCATGATGTGAATCCCTGGTCCCAAAACATCCAAATGATAATTTACTGGACTGAGAATGGTGACTGTGGAGCCCATTTGAGTACAGTGAAAGTCACTATTATGTTCAAGAAACCAGTTTGAGATGATTCGAGCTTTGTGCCATGGTACATTACCCTGCTGGAAGCCGCCATCAGAAGCAACAATACTCAGGTAGGCTGCAGTGTTTAAACAGTGCTCAGTTGGCAATAAAGTGTGCCAAGAAAACATCCCCTACTGTACATCATTACACTGCCAGCAGCCTGAACTGTTGATACAAGGCAGGATGGATCCACGTATTCATGTTGTTAACAACACATTCTGATTCTACCATCCAAATGTTGCTGCAGAAATCCAGCCTCATCAGAGCAGGTAACACTTGTGTGAATTGTAGGCCCAGTTAGTCCATCTGTTTCAAGGTTTTACATGTTATGTCTTCAGAGATGCTTTTCTGCATACTTTGACTGCACCAAGCAGTTATTTGAGTTAATGTTGCCTACCTATCAGTAGGGGTTGGCGATATAAACGATATACGATAGAAACGATATAAATTTGGCCAATGATAGAGATTTTGACTATACCGCTCTATCGCGATAGCGCATGTTGATGATGTCATCAAGCTGCGCCTGTTTTGGTCGAAAGCATTGCAGCGGCTACAACCATTATCTTCTGCAAAATATGCCGACAGTCATAGCAAAGAGATGAAGCACTTTTGAAATATGGGGAAAGCCAAAAACTGTGCTTCCTCTACTTCCGTAACATTGATTCATTAATGTTGAATTCTCTCGCAGCTGCTCTGTTCCCATGTTGTTGCAGTATATTAATAACTAACCTCGTATTGTGGATGAATGATCTCAGTTGTTCTCCTGACTGACGTTTGCCCGTGTATAGCATCCTCCATGCAATTGCATTTGTCCCTGACCACCAGAATCCCTCACGTTAACTTTTAATGAGTGAAAAAAAGTTGGCGTTCATCCTCCAGCTTCACTGTGCTAATGTTATGCTAACATAGCTTCACTATGCTAATGTTATGCTAACATAGCTGTGTCGCTAGCAATCACGTAGCACAACATTATATACCAGGTAGTCCAACTTCAGTAACCCTGAAAACGTCACTGCTGTTTAGTTTTCTGTCTTCATTTATGTTGGAAGTGACAGCAGAGCTGTACGTTTGAATTAGTTTCAAAAATCTCTCAGTCAGAACATGGTATGTCATGTTTAGGTGTAAACTAGCGAGCTAACTTCCTGTTAATTTCTAACTCTGTTAAATTTAATATATTCTGTTTTCATGGATGCCTGGATGTTAAACTTAATTGTTACACCTGGTAAAGCAGCAACGCTGATGATTTTATTATAGATGAAAGAATTTAGACCGTTTTTAACTCTCAGTATTCGTTTGACTTTGGGACCTGAAACTGACGGAGTTTTGGACCCAGATGACTCCGCGAAGCTCCTCACTACGGCAGCCGTAATGCTCTGACAATCCATCAAGCAGTGCAGCTTACCAAAGTTGCACTAAAACATTTTTTAACAGATTTCTGCACGCCAAAATCAGTTCTAGGTCAGTAAGCACAACCATCAGGAACTTCAGTGTTACATGTTTGTACTACAGTAGTGTACATCAATAAGTCTACAGACTTCCACTTGGTAACACTGATCCTGTAGCAAAACACGACATAGTCATGAAGAACTGGTCTGTATATTTGTGTTTATTTCATTAGTATTAACCGAGTAGACTTTATTGCTTTAACCGAGTAGGTTTCATTGACCAAACCTAATCCAGTAGTTATGACTAATGATTAAAACACAAACAAAGTTTTTTCCTATGAGAGACTCAGACTGTAGTTTGTGACAGAGCCGTGGTTCTTGTCCACGGCTCTGGACAAGAGCCTCTCAAATACCTCAGACCTCTCAAATATTCACAACATCTGCCTGGACACAAATCAGTACTTATAAGAACAGTCGGATTAATATTCCCCAAAACATGAAAAAAATGGTATAATTTGTGTCCAGAAAATTAATAGATTAATAGTCGTAACAGTTTCATAAACTGCCGTGTGACTGTGCCAGCTTTCAGCAAGTTGTTTCCTCACGGGTGAATACAAGGCGTCAAGGTCAAGGTCAAATTTATTTATATAGGACATTTCAAACAGCCGACGCTGCACAAAGTGCTTAACAATATAAAAATGGTATTAAAAAGCAACAATGTAATACAATAATAACAATAAAAAACAATGATAGGGCAATAAAAGAATTAAAACAATAACTAAACTAATTCAAATAAGACCAAAATGCTTGGGTCATAGTGTGTTAAAAGCCAGGGCATAGAAATGTGTCTTTAGTAATGATTTAAATTGCTCAAGTGTTTGTGCAGATCTATTATTTAAGGGGAGACTATTCCAAAGTCTGGCACCTGCCACAGAGAAGGATCTATCACCACGGGATTTGAGATTAGTCCGTGGGATGGACAGCATTAGTTTTGAGCTAGACCTCGTGGTTTTTCCTGGAGCATAGGCAGAGAGGAGCTCAGACAGGTAAGGAGGGGCTCGGGCGTTAAGTGACTTAAAAACAAAAAGTAAAAGTTTAAATTGGATCCTGTAGGAGACAGGAAGCCAGTGTAGAGAAGCTAAAACTGGAGTTATATGCTCTCTCCGTTTGGTACCAGTTAGCAGGCGAGCAGCTGCATTTTGAACCATCTGAAGACGATGGATGGAGGCCTGATCTAGACCATAATACAATGAATTGCAGTAGTCTAATCTGCAAATAAGAAAAAGGTGAATAACACGCTCAAAGACGTTAGCCGGGAGGTATGGCTTTACCTTGGCTAGCTGTCTTAACTGAAAAAAACAGGACTGAACTACTGCACTCACCTGCTTATTCAATTTAAAAGAACCATCAATGTAGACACCGAGGTTTTTTACATGTGTTTTACAATACGAGAAAAGGGCGCCCAGAGTGCTGTCGATATGATTAAAGTTGCCAAAAATGACAACCTCAGTTTTATTTTCATTTAGCTTTAAAAAATTTAATGACAACCACTGTTTGACATCATCAAGGCAGCGTAATAAGAGCTGCGGATGGTCTGATCCCGCTTTTAAAGGTATATAAATCTGCAAATCATCAGCAAAACAGTGAAATGAAATGCTGTAAGATGGAGCCCAATGGCAACAAATAGCGTGCGAACAGGACAGGACCCAAAATAAAGCCTTGAGGTACACCGAATTTAAGAGGGGCTATTTTGGAGTTGTGGGGGCCCATATTGACATGAAAAAAACCTTTCTGACAAATAGGAACGAAACCACTAGAGGGCAGATCCTTTTAGGCCAGCATGAAATTCTAGCCGTGATAACAGGATGTCATGGTCGACCGTGTCAAAAGCTGCTGATAAGTCCAACAATAAAAGTGCAGCAGGGCTGCCAGAGTCCAGAGTTAAAAGAATATCGTTAAAAATCCTTAAAAGTGCCGTCTCAGTGCTATGTAGTGATTTAAAACCAGACTGAAATTTTTCAGAGACCATATTAAAATCAAGGTGGGCCTGCAACTGTAGGTAGACCACTTTCTCCAAGACTTTAGATAGAAAAGGAAGCTTTGAGATAGGCCTGTATAGTTGGACAGAACAGTTGGGTCCAGGTTTTGTTTTTTAAGAAGAGGCTGAACTATAGCTTGTTTAAAGCATGATGGGACACAGCCTGTAGCAAGGGGTGTATTAATTAATCTCAGGATAAAAGGCCCAACAGTATTAAAAGTGCTTTTAAGCACATTTATGCAGAAGTCTGCATGCTCTGCACAGAGAGTAGATAAGAAGGACACCAATTGTGCGTGTATGCTTCAAGCAGACAAAAGCACTCTCTATAGTCCAAAACTCTCTGTAGTAACAACAACGAGTCCTTGTGTTTTTTGCTTGTGCGCATCCACAAGGAAATATAGTCCCTGCCAGTAAATCATGGCTAACGTGAGCAAAATTAAATAGCACATTGACATCACTAACTTTTAGTAATAGTATGTGTAGTATGTGAACCCCCATTTCCACATGAATAAGTCAGTCGCTATGACATCATCATTCAGCATCCTTGAGCTAAAAGACAACAAAGGGTTCTCCTGTTGGTTTCCCTCTGGTTTCACCTTCGATAAAATCTTTTTACTGCCACATGCTAAAATGTCACAGAAGTCCTGAAGTGCAGTGCTGACTCAGTGCTGTCACACAGAAATACTGTTTGCTGACATTTGCTTGCATTGGCTACCATTAAGTGCTGGTCATAGCAGACTCACTCCTGCCAGAAAAACAGTACTAAGTTAGATATAACACGAATAAGCTTACACACAAAAACACAACTCACTGAAGCATTGATCTTAGTTTAAACCTGGTGACTAATATTATTAATTAACACAAAAAACCAACCATAGGTGAAGAAGAGCATAATATTATTCACTCACCATCTTGAACTGATTAGCATGATTGAGCGTGCTGAATCTCGTTGGTTAAAGAGGTCAAGTACAGGATCAAAGAATGCTAACAGTGGCGGCTAATTAAGATGTCGCAGTAAAAAGTCACAGCAAACACAACAGCTTCATATGTCCAGGCTTGTCTAACACTCCACCACAACTACGTAATTTAACCTCCAAGGAATATAATTACATCAGGTCAGAAGTGTCTGTAAAAGATTGAAATTTGCTCAAATGTGCACAAATTAGGGTCTCAGTGGCCATAAAAGGGTTACCAAACAATAATGTTTACAGCTATCTTTTATACTTCTCATCCTTGTCTTATGATCACGCCTGCGTTTATCAATGAGGTTGGCAGTCTTCAGCATAAAGTCATCCCAGCATTACTGCTCTTTGTTTTGTTACTGCTGTAAGTTTAATGAGGGTTTTGCAGTATTGTTGTAAAGTTTTCATAGACAAAAAGGTGCAAAAGAAAAAAAAAAGATGTATTTTTTGGTATGAATTTGAATTTTACCTGATGATGCTCTTTAGTATAATTTGCCAAATTCCCTCTTTGAACTCTAGCAGTTGGACAGCAGCCATCATCGCTCGCGCAGCATCTCTTTATCTGTCGTAAACGTTTGGAAATTCAAAAAGAGCAGAAAACTTGAGAGCCAAGTCAAAAGCACGTTTTAGGTTCAGGCTTTCATAAACACGTTGACATTTCTGTTACCACGAGACTGTAAAGTGTTTCTCTTTATCTGTCGTACTCTTGATCAGACCAAACAACTAATTTGAAGAATTTAATGTCCCAGATTTTCTCAGTTGCACAAATATCATTGGATTTATTATTGAGATACTTTTTAGTGCTAAAACACTTTTGCTAGCTGCTGCATCCTGTTAGATTACTGTTTAGCATTCTGACACGTACAAAAAGAGCACAAAATAGTTTGGATTATAAAGAAGCATCAAAAAGACATGAAAATGCAACAGATTTTAAAACTGGAAGAAAAAAACATCTGTGATATTAAAGGTAAAAGGCTGCTATTCTCCAAAGCATCCCTACAGCAGCTGGATCCATGGAGCACGCTGGAACACCGAAAACTGTACTTTCATTAGCAGGAGGAGCATCTTTTATCTCTCTTTTTAGCTCCACCCATTTCCTTTTGCCACGCCACCAAGCAGCTAAGAATGTGTTGATAACTAAACTCTCACACGAGCTTGTTAATAAGTTTAACAAACAAAGAGGTTTTATTATATATGTTGTATGACAGTGTGATGTCTGCTCTGTTATGAGGAATGTCTCTGCACAGGATCTCTGTGATGGAGGAGACGTTGTGTACCGACTCCCTCCAGCATGACCTTTAGGAATTAGATGATGCAGCAGCTTTACATGCTGCTGTTCTCTCCAGTCATGTTTCCTCCACCGTCCTGCTCTCCGGTGTGCTGTTCGTTTGTCTAAGACACACACGCACGCACACACACGCACACGCAAATATAATTGGATTCAGAGCAGGAAGCCTCTGAGCTGCAAGCATTCTCATCTGGCCACCGACTGAGTCAGATCTGAATCTTTGTTCTGTTATCTTTGATTGCACCAGTGTAATGTTGATCTTCTTGGATGAATAATGGCCACCGGGGAAGTCTTCAACAGTTATAATCTACAGCAGGAAATAGATGTGTATTTTAGTGCAGCATGTATTTGACAGCATAGGCACCAAGGAATTAAAACATGAGCCCGGTGCATTAGCTTGTCCTCACCGTATGTATGGGAGCAAACGTGTCGCATTGGAAGAAACACACAAACCAGGCAACGAAACGCTCCCATTGCTTTTAAAACTGAGAAACGCACATGCTTTGACCCCCAGCTGCTAGGTCATTAATAAAACTCATGATTAATTTCTTCCAATCATGAGGAAACGAGCTCCGTGCCTTATGGAAATACATTTAATTACGATAATACAATGCAGGCCTAGTTGAAAATTCGAACTGCCCCTAGCTAGTTCATTTAGCATAGCCATAACTTAATGAAAGATGGATGCTCATGTTGAATTCGTGCCATTTAGGGTTCATTATAGTAATAAATCTTATGTGTGGGTAAATGGCAGAAAACTGTTTGGCTGTTTCCACAGCAACCATTTTTATTATTAACCGCCAGAATCGTAAAGACAACAAGCGATGAATAGTCGAGCCCCCTGTCCCCCACAAAGAAATGCCACACTGGGCTCGACACGTTCTGGATTCATGAAGGCTGGCTGGTATTCTCGGGCTTGCATGGTTTATAGGTAGAATCGATGTTTTGGGGCTTCTTGACCTTTCTGCTGATCTGACCATAGCTGTGAATGACAGGTGCATTGATTCCTGAAGCTCGAGCTTTGTTCCTGCATTAAAAGGTGAGGCTGCTGCTGTGAAAGGAAACCTGACCACAGAGAGCAGCAGATAACAAAAGTAAAACTGTATTTTAATACGAATCATTGAGCAGGAGATCACTTTCTCAACTCTGCAGTCCTTTTTTTTAGTTTTGCAACAAGAAAACTGTACACCAAGCTATGCCCACTTTAGGGATTCAAATATCACTGGCAAGAGAGTCTTATTGTTCCAGCGGAGAGAAAAGAGTGACATTAATAGCCTTCTTACTCAGTCTTTACAAGCAGAAGCATCCTATAAATCATGTGGAATAATCAGCTGAACATGTGGATGAAAGCAAAGAAGGAATGACCATGTGTGTTGGTAAATGGGCAGCCTGGCATTGCACAGCCTCAGCTGAAATGTATTTAAAAGAAAGATAAAGTGATCTGTACAATAATATGACAATATATACAGAAAACAAAAGGTTTTTAATTTTTTAGAATTTTTAGGGTTTGAAAAACCAGTTTCATGCTGAAACCATGTATCTCACAGATCAGTGAATTAGAGAAAATCACGTGCAGAATGAATATGGATAAATTAGACAGATGTTTTTCTTGTATTTGATATCAGTAGGTCTTTATGGAAAAATAAAGATAAATAGACCCCAAATTAAACAATTAGATAAAACTGTTGATGCTTCAGTATCAGAGTTATTATATTATTAATGAGAAGTTGTATAACTGTTACTGTAAGGTCAGTTTTAAAGTCCTTTTTCTTAAAGAAACATTTTTAATTTTCTCACCAAGAAGAGCTTTTTGTGATACCTGTGTTTAAACTGTCAGAGAACTGGCATGACATAAACAATGTGGTAATATACATAACCAGCACAGCCTTAACCATCAGTTCAGGAACCCTTAGCTACACGTGGCTTCAAACTTTCTGAGTGGTCAACTTGGATAAAACAGGCAAGTTCAGAGCTGTCAAATAGGCACCGTTTGGATGAGAACCTTACCACTGGACGTGCAAGTCAACGATTAGATGATAAAAGGCATTGCTGGTTGATGCCAGTGCTGTTGGGGCAGTACTGTTGCAAGAAGCCATGCAGGGATTGGACCACCCCATTTGTTACTTCTCCCGCAAGTTTAACAAGCATCAGGTAAATTACTCCGTCATTGAAAAGGAGACATTGGCCCTGTTGCTAGCTCTTCAGCACTTCCATGTGTACTTGGGGTCTGGCACATTACCCATTGTAGTGTCCACTGATCATAATCCACTTGTATTTCTTGCCCGAATGTTTAACCACAATCAAAGACTCATGCGATGGGCCTTGCTGCTACAAGAGTACAATTTGGAGATTCGGCATATAAAAGGATCAGAAAATGTACTAGCTGATGGCCTCTCCCGGTTGTGAGTATGACTTGTTTTGTTGTCTGTCATGAATATTGAAATCTGTGTATACAAAACGTAGTCTTGTATTTTTAGGAGAGGGGTGTTACGGCCAAACAAATCCAAATTGCCTTTAGGTGTGGAATGGATGGACGGGTGTTACGGCCTTGGGCCTTGGAGAGAGTGAAACTACCCTTTCGTTTATGCAAATCCAAGTGTGCCAGGACTAATGGATGACTGGCTGCTGGGAGTCCTGTGCCACCCTGCTTTTATGCAGATCACAGTGTGCCAGACCTCGCGGACGATTGGCTGCCTGGAGATCCCATGACCACTCCAAGACTAATTGACGGGCTGATTGTCTGCACCTGGGAGTATAAAAAGGCTGAAGATCCTTCACACTAGGGGGAAGTGCTGCTCTGAAGTGAACATGCAATGTCCTCCTCGTCTGCTTTGCATGTGAAGCTTGTTTGTTAAACCTGTTTGCTGTGTTGCTCTTTGTTTAAACCTGATGTACAGCTGAACTTAGTTTCATTAGAGTTTTGTGATGCTGGCTTGCCTTAGTTACCCTTAGCTTTTATTTTGTGTGCCGCCAGCCTGATTTAGTTAACCCTTAGCTTTTACTCTTGACTGTTTCATTTGTTCTTTATGTAATAATTATATGCCCAGTGGTCTGTTGAACAGCCCTGTCAGTTTTCTGTTTCTCCTACTTGTCCCCATACCTCATAAGGCCCCTCATACTTAGAAATGCCTGTCCCCGGATCATCTCTTTCTGCTGATTCTCAAACTAGCTCCTGTGCCACCTACTCGAAATGCCCTGAAGGTGGATATTCAGGATATGGAGATGTTATTCTGGGTAATTCATTTAATATAAGGTTGCAAAGTAATCTAAACTTTACTATCAGGCGTTTCATCCATGTCACGATTCAAACCCAGCAGCATCAATTTTGCTATAAAAAAGCTCTGAAGCTGTAGACGTATTCATGTCACACCTGTTGCACTGCAGAATGAATGCCCTGTGCTCCACCCCGCCTCAGTCTACACCAGTTTTTTCCTTTTTTTTTGGGACCTTGAAAGTAGTTCCCCTTCAATTTCCGACCTTTCGAGAAAGCTTCCCACCTCTGTCTGGCTCCCCTGGGGTTCTTGACAGCGCCACAGCCTTGGGCATCATCAAAGCGCTTCTGCAAAATATCTGACATCGAAGCACCTCATGCCATATTCTGCAGGCTATGCACCTCGGCAATGATCGCTCTGGAAATGTCTGCCAGTTTAGCACTGCAGGTAGTAATGGGAGTTCCATTTCGCTTCCCAAATGACCTGCCTTTACTCTAAGGCTGTATGTCATTCTCTTCGTTGCTGTCAGAGTTAAGCTGACAGTAATACAGCTAACTAACAGCACCCCATGAGGATCAGGGGACAGGGATTATACAGGGCCAGAGAGTATGACTCTCTCTTTTCTCCCACTTCAGTGTGAGCAGCAAGGCTCTCATTTTTTATCTGTTTTGTGAGATTCTTTGTGCGATTTCTTTGACCTGCTGTAAAGTGAAGATGACTTTATTTTTATCATGTTTTTCACATTTTTTGCCTCTGGCTGCGCCAAGAAAGATGCAACATTTCTTACACTGAAATCTAAAATGAGTAGAACTGATTTAAATGAAAAGATTTAGTCCACTTCCACAAACACTGCAAAATGTGTTTTAGAGACTTGGAGCTTTTTATTGTCATTGTGCAGTTTCTTGCACAGCGAAATTGGGTAGCTGAACCACAAAGGTGCTAAAGTAAGAAGAAGAGAAACCAATATACAACGAAGGCGGAAAATAAATAAATAATTAAATAAATAGAATAAAATAAAAAACTGTGTATATGTATACATATGTGAGTGGAACTATATACATGGTGTATGTGTAGGAAACATTGAAACAGACTGGGACCAAAATAATTGCACAGAACATGGAAAGACTGAGATATTGCACATCGATGATCAACAGCGGTGTCAGGGTGGATGTGTTGGAGAAGTCTTTACACACTCTTAGTTTGCATTAAGAGTTCTGACAGCCCACGGGAAGAAGCTGTTCTTTAGTCTGTTGGTTTTGGACCTGATGGATCTGAGCCTTTTTCCAGAGGGCAGGGTGTTGAAGAGGTGGTGGTTAGGATGGAGGTGGTCCTTTATAATTGCCCTGGCTCTGGAGAGACATCTTGAGCTGGCAATTAAGTCCAGGGAGGGGAGTGGACAGCCGATCACCTTCTCTGCAGTTCTGATGACCCTCTGTAATCTCTTCTTGTCAGCTGTTGTGCAACCAGCGTACCACACAGGGATGGCGTGCACCAGCACACTCTCGATAGTTTTGCTTGTCGTTGTAATAATACGTGTTTAGAGTTTGACATGGTGAGAATGTTTTTGTTTATTTATTTTTTTGTGTTCGAATATTGTTAAATTATTCATCTTCCAACTTACAAAGCAATTAATATTCAGAATTATATAGAGTAATTATACATCTTGAGTTATATACAATGTATACATCAAGTAGTGTGCAAAAGTATTGAGCCAGTTCAGTTTCATTTATATAGTGCCAAAACACGTCACCTCATTTCTCTTTATATTGTAAGGTAAAGACTCAACAATCCCAACAATCAGATGGCCCATTTTGAGCAAGCATTTGGTGACAGTGGGAAAGAAAAACTCCCTTTTAATACTATAAAACCTCAATGAGAACCAGGCTCAGGGAGGGACCGCCATCCTCTGCAGCGAGCTGCAAGACAGGATAAAAGACACTAATCTTAAAAGAGTGGGTGTCTGTTCTCCCTTATTCAAAAGCTGCTTCTACAGAAGGTTCCTCATTATTAAAGAGAAGAACTTAAAGCTCACTTCTGGATTCAACAGGGAGCCAGTAAAAGGAGCTAATATGGGAGAAGTATGTTCTCTGTTTCTAGTCCCTGTCAGTACTCTTGCTGCAGCATTTTGGATCATTTTAGCGTTTTGGAACAATTTGACAAAGTAGGTTAATGTGTCAGCATCACTCTGAGACAGCATGTCTCTCATTTTAGAAATACTGCATAAGTGCAAGTAAACAGCCTTATATATTTATTTAAGATGCACGCTGGTTAAAAATGACTTCAACATTCCTCACAGTGCTGGAGGCCAAGGTGATGCCATCCAGAGTAAGTAAGATTTTCAAGGCAGAGTACAATAACCTCAACTATATCTGAATTTAGAAGCAGGAAACTAGAGGCCATCCAGGTCTTTTTGTCTTTAAGACGTTCCTGCAGTCTAAATAATTGGTGTAGTTTTCTGACTTTATTATCTGACTTCATGGATAGATAAAGCTGAGTGTCATCTGCATATCGGTAAAAATGATGTTGCCTAAGGGAAGCATGTGTAATATAAATAGAAGTGGTCTCAGCGCAGAATCCAGTGGAACCCTGCAATTAACCTTAGTGTGTGAAGAAGACTCTCCTTTACATGCACAAATTAGAGTCTATTACGTGAAATGATATGAATTTTGAATGCAGACTGAAACTGTTCAAACAAAACATTCCTCTGTAGATGATCAGTTGGCTGTTTTACAACTAATCTTTTAAGAATGTTTGAAATGGACAGTTATCTTTGGTACAATTAGCAAAGATAACTGGGTTAAGGGTAAACTTTTTAATTAATGGTTTAATAACTGGCACCAAAAAGTCTATGGTACATAACCCATTTTTAGAAATAGACTGAGCCTATTTAAGATCAAAGAATTCACAGATGGCAGATCCTCTTTGCGCAGGATTGTAGGAATGAGGTTCCATAGACATGTTGATGGTTTGGAGCAAGTAGTAGTACATAATGATGAGTCTGTGATGGAAATATTTTTTTCATTCATTAAGTCCCTCATCACTCGTTAGGGCTAAAGGAATACTTGGCTGCAGTGCTGAAGGGTTATTCTCATTGTCTTCAATCGCTGATAAATAGTACGATGTCCGAGCTTTACAGAATCTGTTTTTAATACAGCAACAAAATTATTTTTCTAGACTAAATGAAAGCCTGCTAAATAAGTGAGATAGCATTTCCAATTTTCAATTAAGGTGTACAAGACTAAGAGTCAGGCTTTTAAATTAAAACCTTTTCTCGATCTTTGAGTAAAAGGTTGCTGCCACTCCTCCTCCACGGCCTGTGCTTCAAACACACAGTTAGTATATCTTGAGGCTGTTGATTAATTTAAACTAACATCATGTACAATGTGCTGTAACATGATCTATTTAAGGCAGAGTAAAGAAATGTGTTCATTAATTATTAAATAAATTACTAACTGGGACTTAGAAGAGAGAAATCTAATGTTTAATACATTAGACATGTAGAAGCACGCGTGGAACTGTCTTGATGCATGCTCAATCATCCAGGTAAGGAAATGCCAAAAAAGTTGATTCTGTTCAACTTGATGTAATGTCTTCATCCAACTGACTTCTTCATTCTCAGCTGACTGCAGGTTTCCCCAATCTTATAAACAGTACATAACAGTAGATGTGATGTCAGTTTCTTGATCATTAATATGCAAATCATCATTTGAATACTGACAATTTGGAGGACTTTTACAAGTTCATGTGTACCGAGAATTTGCATAATCATGATGAAGGCCCTGACCTCCCAGCCCATTGTTCCTTCAGTGGGCTTGTTTGAGTCATTATGCAAATGTGCTGTTTATAAGATTGGGGAAACCTGCAGTCAGCTGAGACTGAAGAAGTCACCTGGATGATGACGAAACGTTTCTCCCACTGAAAACGCTGCGTCCAGATGAACAGAATCAACTTTTGCAGAAGGCAAAAACAAAGTTTGTGCATTTCTAACTAGCTTGAAAGTCAATATTTGGTATGGCCACCTCTATTCTTCAACACATGAACAGCAACCTAAAGGTTCTTAGGCAACCTTTCTATAATTTATTTTAGCAATCTTCAGGAACAGTTCTCCAGGCTTCTTGAAGCAATAAAGCTTTTCCTCCTCCTGTGTTGTCTTGAGCCAAGCCTGTCTCTCCTGAACTGACTTACACATGGTGATGGCAGGTATATTTACAGTGTTGACTCAACAACTGTACTAGACTTTGACTCCTAATGAATCATGTACCATATAGAGTAAAAGGTGTGACGGGGCATTTTCTATTTTGCAAATTACAGAAATATTAAACAAAGTTTATGAGCCAAAAATGACCCAGTTTATTTTTGGTCTTGCATATTCATTACACTGAGCCTGTATTGTGGTGTAGAGATCATTCTGGGCCTATACACTAAAACTTAATAACTGCACTGATATGCAGGTCTGCCTCCCATATGCTCCTACTAATGAGGTCTGACCGAGTCTCACACTTTTCGAGTGGTCCAGCTGCCTTATAATAAGCCTCCATGTTTGAGTAAGCTAATGATACCCACTGCTAATAATCTAATTTAGAAACCTGACAGCATTTCATCCTCTCAGGTAGTTGAATCACCGTCTCCTTTCTTATGAATACGGCGTTTAAAGGAGCTCTGCATAACCTCTGACAACTATTGCTGATACTCTTGGCCATTAAGCGAACTGCAGCATGGGAGGGTCATCCATCCAACAACTGGAAGATCAGTGAAGATATATACTGTGTACCATAATCACCATAATGACAACAAAATTGATGTGGGCGTAATGAAGCTAATAAACTTTATTTATTTATAAAGCACACTTAAAAACCAAGGGTATGCCAAGGTGCTTAACAAGTAAGATAGAGAATAGGAGGATAATAGAAATAGGACCAAAGCAGGTAGCTGTCACTGATACATAGGAAAGCAACAGGTACAGAGTAAACAAGAATTTAAATGAGCATAAAAGTGCATGATATAAAATCAGAAAAGAAATATTAACTAGAGGGAAAGGCAAGATTGAATAAGTGGGTTTTTAGTCGTGATTTGAACAGTGCAATGGAATCAGATGCGCGGAGGTCGAGAGGAAGGTTATTCCACAGTACCGGGGCAGCCGGAGCAAACGCACGGTCACCCCGGGACTTCAGCCGAGATCTGGGTTGGGTCAGAAGTAGTTGAGTGGCAGATCTGAGTGTTCTAGCAGGAGTATGTGATTTGAGAAGTTCACTAAGATAACTTGGCGCTAATTTATTAATAGTTTTGAATGTAAGGGGCTCAGAGTAGAGCCGCTGCTGCTCCACATTGAAAGGAGCCAGCTGAGGTGGTTCGGGCATCTGACAAGGATGCCTCCTGGGCGCCTCCTGGGTGAGGTGTTCCAGGCATGTCCCACCGGGAGGAAGCCCCGGGGCAGACCCAGGACACGCTGGAGAGATTATATCTCTCGGCTGGCCTGGGAACGCCTTGGTGTTCCCCCGGATAAGCTGGAGGAGGTGGCTGGGGAGAGGGAGGTCTGGGCCTCTTTGCTTAGGCTGCTGCCCCCGCGACCCGGCCTCAGATAAAGCGGATGAAGATGGATGGATGGATGTAAGGAGTAATATTTTAAATTGAATATGGTACTTTATGGGCAGTCAATGCAAGCTAGCTAGAACAGGAGTAATATGGCAAAATTTCCTGGTACCAGTCATGAGGCGGGCTGCTGCATTTTGGACTGTTTGCAGTCTAAGAAGAAGAGAAGAGGGAAGACCGTAGTACAAAGAGTTACAATAATCCAACCTGGAGGTCACAAAAGCGTGAATAAGCTACTCCAGGTCCTCATGCGGAACATAATGCCTAGCCTTAGAGATAAGGCGCAGTTGGTGGAAGCTAGATGGAAGCTAGCTACGAGTGTCAGGTGCTTACCTAAGTCACAGCTAGTTCGCTAAACTTCCTTGTCCATCCATCTTCATCCGCTTTATCCAAGGCCGGGTCGCGGGAAAGAGGCAAAGAGGCCCAGACCTCCCTCTCCTCCGCCACCTCCTCCAGCTTATCCGGGGGAACACCAAGGCGTTCCCAGGCCAGCCGAGAGATATAATCTCTCCAGCGTGTCCTGGGTCTGCCCCGGGGCCTCCTCCCGGTGGGACATGCCCAGAACACCTCACCCAGGAGGCGCCCAGGAGGCATCCTTGTCAGATGCCCGAACCACCTCAGCTGGCTCCTTTCGATGTGGAGCAGCGGCGGCTCTACTCTGAGCCCCTCCCGGATGGCCGAACTTCTCAACCTATCTCTAAGGGAGAGGCCAGCCACCCTTCGGAGGAAGCTCATTTCCGCCGCTTGTATCCGCGATCTTGTTCTTTCGGTTACTACCCACAGCTCGTGGCCAGTGTTGGGAAGGTTACTTTTAAAATGTATTCCATTACAGATTACAGATTACATGCCCCAAAATGTATTCTGTAACGTATTCCGTTACGTTACTCAATGAGAGTAACGTATTCTGAATACTTTGGATTACTTAATATATTATCATGCTGTTTACAACTACATGAATGTACTATTGCTGTGATTTATTACTGTTACTGAAGCTCCGAACCGTAGTAAAGGGACCTCTGGCTAATACGGTGGGTTCTGTGTCGGGCTTGTAGCCGAAAACTAGCTTTACTTTGTTGTCTGGGTCAACTTTGCTAGCAGAGACAGAGAGAGGCGTTGAAAGGCTGCTCCAACAGAACTTATTGTTTCAGAGGAAAACACGAACACAGCGTACAGTCGAGTCTTAATAGCTTACTTACAACTGGGCTGGTCAGGCTCTCTTCTTGGCTGCAGTGGTTATTATTATATTTACATGCTTCCAGCTCCCGTTTTTGCTCGATGACAGCTCGTACTTTTCCTTTTTCTCCCTCCCTTGCTCACAGACACATAACGTGTATGGCAGTCCATTCTCCCTGCAGCACGGACTACACTGCCCATGATGCTACATTCTTTAGAGCTATACCGGTAGCATTCTGCCTATTAGCTTAGCACAACAACAACAACAGGCGCTCTCTCACCCAGGAAACACACAGAGAGAGAGCGTTGCCCTGTAACCATGGCAACCGTAACGCTGCCACCTGGAACAACAGAACGTAGCTGTCAAACAAAACCCAAACAGGCCTGACCCGCCACAATATGAAACAGGGAAGTACCGCCGTGTAATCCATTTATTTCAACAAAGTAACTGTATTCTAAATACCACCTTTTTAAACGGTAACTGTAACGGAATACAGTTACTCATATTTTGTATTTTAAATACGTAACGACGGTACATGTATTCCGTTACTCCCCAACACAGCTCGTGGCCATAGGTGAGGGTAGGGACGGGAGGAGTTCAAGCTTCCTTGTATTAGCAGTTATTGTAGAAAGCAAACAAGAAATTTCCCCATTTTTGTGAAATTTCTGAAGCCTGCCAAGCTTGTTTTCCTGGTGGTGGCCAGTTGCTGTTCAAGGAATTCTCTTATTTGGCATTTGCAGCGCATGACGAGCATTTCAAACAGCTGATCAGCCAACATCATACAGCATCTTTCTGTGTGTGACAGCTGGCATTTACCCAACATCATTCATATTAGCCTGAGAAAAGGGAGCTCTGGGTCATATTTGATCCATGAAAACCACACAGCTCCTCACCGTTGGTGACGGTCTGCCAGAGTAAACAGCGAAGGAAGAAGTGAGAAAACATTTGTAACAACAAATATAATCAGCCACAAGCCAGCAGTCTCACTAAGAGCCTGGGTATGAGAAAAGGATTAAAACAGTGAAGAGGAAAATCATGAAAATGAGTGAAAGTTGTTATAATTATACTAGAAAATGAAGTACGTGATATTTGTTTTGTTCTCCAAATCTGTTGCACCTGTTTTTGTTTGCTAACGTAAAACATGTAAAGGTGAGTTTACATCAATTCATCTACAGTAAAATATTTGTACTTCTTTCAGCAGCAGAGCAGTTCTCATGTATAACTGAGAGATCTTGTAACCTGCTGCTGTTTGGGGTAAATTGGGGGAAGAATCAGCACACTTGTGTAAACTCGTCAACCTCAAATATGGCCCAGATTTGATACAACATCTGATATAAATCCAGCTTAATTTACAGCTGTAAAGAATGTGATATTGAATGTTTTTACAAGGACAGCAGCGTGTGCTGACACACACACTTGTTATCTTATTCCTTTCTGTCGTTCTCTGTCTGGATTCCTGATGATCTCCTCCTTTTCCTCCTTTGAACACCTGCGAGGATCACTTCTCTCCTGCTACCTGTCGAAGGCACTCATAGGCCTGTTCCCAGATTAGTGTTGAACCAATAATCGCCGTGCAATTAGAGCTCAGAGACGTTTTCTCATGATCACACACATGACTGAAATGTGTCAGAAGGCAGGCCTTTGTTTCTATGTCAAAAGTTTCACCTCATAAATCCACTGTGATTGTTAGCTGCTGCTACAGCTAACCAGAGGGAGCATAATATAATGTGTTTGCAGTGAGTGGACTGCTTAGTAACCATTATTCTTCGAGGCAGAGCACTAGAGAGTGAGCCAAAGCATCACACCTGTTTAGTGGAAAATCTGAACCATGTCCTTGATATAAATGTCGCTCCACTGGCTGTTAAAAAGTTAAAGATGCCTTCCATCTGTAGAAATGCTGACTCTGATAGCAGCGCCGCCCCTGTCCCTAATGAGCAGGGGCGGATCTACTGTGGTGGCAGGGGTGGAATGTGCCACTCTAATTTTGCATATGACAATGTTGATATAAAGAAATGGTTCAGCCCACATATGGCTTCAATTCTTGTTGTCAGTAGCAACCGACTCCTATGATTGTGCCAGAGCACATTTTGAATCAACACCATGAACATTTCAGATTTGATCACAGGTGGTTGGTTGTTACACTCAGGAAATGGATTGAAGGTGAGTGTTATTAACCATCTGGAGTCGACGGACGCGTCGGCGCCTCCAAAATCACATGACCGGTTTAAGATGACATAGCAACAAGATGCAGCCACGCTGAGTCTCCAGAGTCTCAACTTGTGTTGAAAGTGCAGACTTGAAAATACAGAAAATACATACCAGTTCTTAAATTGTGTTAATAGGCCACGAAAAACCAGTCATGATAATAAAAAAAACTTCTGAATATCGGAGTGTGTAGTTACTGTGTAGTGTAGTCATGTTTTGTTGTATTTCTATCTGATCCTCTTCATGTTGTGCAGCTTTCTGGAGTTTATACTTATTGGGCAACATGTTTATTTATTATATAGGCTATACAAAACATAAAATCAAAATTCACATTTTTTAATGTAACTAAAATGTTTAACTATTTGGGCTAAAGCAATACAGACTATGGCTGTGTCCCAATCCAGGGTCTGCACGCTTGAAGTACGCGCACTACGCATACTACGTATGGTGCGTACTACAAGTACGAGAAGTGCGGAAGTGAGAGGCCTGTGAAATGGGACGGTCTAGCCTCCGTCGCGCTGTTCAGGTTGCCTAGCAACCATGATACTAACTGCGAGAAACGTTATATTCAGCTTTGTTTGACAATAATAATAATTTATATATAATAATAATAATAATAATAATAAAAACAATAATTTAACAATTAGCTAATGTTGTTCATGAGACTAAAATCATCTCACTGTGGTAATGTAAATATAATATGGCCAATATTATAGTTATTGTCAGATTATTATGATATATATATATATATATATATATATATATTAGGGGTGCAACGATACTCGTATCGATATCGAACCGTTCGATACAGTGCTTTCGGTTCGGTACGCATATGTATCGAACGATACAACATTTTTAATTTATTTTATCAACTTTCCTTCTGACGATGCTGTCTGTGTTGAGCGCTCAGTGGATCTGCGCTCGACAGTGCAGCCTAGGCGGAGTAGTCGAACACAGATTCACTGAGCACAGGGCAAGCTAGCTAGACAGAAGTTAAGCTCGTTGCAACATGGCAAATTGAACCTCCCCCACCCTCATTCAGATCTAAGTAAAACAGTATGTTGGATGTGCCAGCAATGCTCAATTGGTGGGAACTAGTGTGTTAGCGCAGTTAGCTCGTTAATGTGTTGACGTCTTCCAGCCCCACTCATGAGGCGATCCGCGGTAGCTCGTTAACGGAGATTTGCCGTGTTGTGACCTTAACGTCATTTCAGATTAACGCTGACAGCACTAGTGGGAACACAACCAATATGACTGCACATTTACTCCGACATCATCCTAGTGCAAAGACAAGTGGAAGCAGACAAAAATAAGCACGCATGCTACAAACTTTACCCGAGTCATTTAGACAGCCGTTAGCACATGATTCTCCTTATGGCGACCTGATATGTTTAATATGCTGCTGAGAATATAGCCCAGAAGAAGCGTATAGTATAGCTTTTATTTTGGAAAGAGACATTTCTCCATAATAAACTCTCTTTTCCAAAGATGAGTGATTCCTCAATCAGATACAGGGCTCGCAAAATCGCTAGCCCGACGTCCTGGGGCTTTTTTCCAGTCGGGCTACCAAAATCTATCTCTGCCCTGCCCGTCGGCCTATCGTAGGAAGGAAAAATATATGTCAATGCTTTTGCATTCTTTCGGAAATGTAGCTGGGTAATTATGTCATTGGCATCGGTGAGCCACTGTCAATATGTGACATACTGAAATCGCGTTTGAATTTGCGCTTGTTTTTTGCTTTCACTTTGCAATCGCGTGAACTGTGTATAGAAAGCGACAGTACTGATTGGTGAGTGATGATAATTTGCGCACCAATTCCTCTGACATCGTCTTATCAATCGTTAGCTTACTATGCAAACATGACAAGTGAAATCTCCTGCAGCTTAAACATGTGAGAGGTTGATCGCGCAGAGAATCGCTGAGCGTTATGTTAGTGCGTGTGTAAAAGCAGCAGGATATATATTTTAGTTCTGCTGAGCCAAATAAGACAGGTCAGGGTGAAGAAGTGACAAAACGGAAAGGTTATGACAAATCAGACTATAAGGCAAAAAGAAAGTGCAGCTTTATGGTTTCATGGACAAAAGAATTTCTGTGGCTGCAATATGACGAGCTAAATAACCAGGGCTGCACATAAGTGGTCCGCAGGTGCGCATTCGCTGTCAAAATAAAAACCCGCACAAGATAAGAAGTTGCAACGCGTGTTTGCGTACATAAGATTTTAAGGAGGAGGACAGACATTTGTTTAGAACTCTTAAAGATGTCGAAGAAGCTCCTTTAAGCAATTACTGTGATGTTCCTCCACCTCCAAAGAAATGTTAGAAGGAGTCCGAACCACAAAAGAAGCGCGTATTCTCGGAAAAGTGGTTGCAGGAGGTGAGCTGGCTTCAAACAAATGATGAACGCACAGAGATGTGGTGCAGAATGTGCCGTGAAAATTTAATAAATGACAAATTAATAAAAAGGCATGAACATTTTTTTTGTATCGAAAAAATATCGAACCGTGACACCAAAGTATCGAACCGAACCGAACCGTGAATTTTGTTGTATCGTTGCACCCCTAATATATATATATATATATATATATATATATATATATATATATATATATGTAATACAAACATCACTAATGTCACACAACTTTGCCGACATGTGGCCAACAGCAATGTTTTAATGTTCTTCGTTATTAAACATTCGCACATAAATAAGTGACGTCATATTCAGTACTTACTTTTGACAGTTCACTCTTGGCCGCTCCCTTCTGTCGTATTTTGCGGCAAAATTATCCACACCCACCGCCACGCTATGAATTGTGGGATATATGGGACCACGAAGCGTGCACCGGACCACGCTTGATATTTGGGGAAATCGACGGCGCATTTGGAGTTTGCATTTGAAGTACACTTCAGATTGGGACAGCCGTCGTCACGTGGCGGTGACGTAATTGCACTTAAAATGCGTACTTCAAGCGTGCAGACCCTGAATTGGGACACAGCCTATGTTTAAATAAACTACGTATATACTTATTGCATTTGATGTATTTTGATCATATATAATACATATTACAGAATGTAACACCTGCCTATGTGTAAAAAAATAGCTTTGATTTTGGATTTGATTTCCACCCTAAGAAAATGTCTCGATATCCGGGCAGCTAACAGGGGAAGCTGAAGAAGCTGTAGCGAAGACCTGAGGTGTCAGAGGATTTGAGGCCAGAATCTAAAAAAATATTTCATGCATGATGAAGTATAAACAAGCCATTATGATTTCTGCTCGCACACTCAATAGCAGAGCCTCTTTCAATGTGCAATAAAACCCACTCACTCATATGAAAGCTCTCAGTATGTGAATAAAAGCCTCCTGAGCTGTCCAGACTACAAAGCCGTCTCTACCTGCGTGCTTTTAGCCTACACGGGAATATTGTCATAGTAAGGACAAGAAAGCCTTTGACAAACTGTGCTGATTTATGTGAACTCATTTCGAAAGAAATCCATATTCTGTCGTTAAAACATTCAGCCTCTCCCGCCTTGTCAATACTAATCTGATTGCCACTTCTCGCACAAATGAATGGAGGGTCAACAACTCATGTTTTTGACAATATCCCAAAGGTGAAGTACTTCAGCTGCTTAGCAACAATCAATAAAGGGTAGGAAAATAGTCCATGTAAGTGTAAAATGAGTCACATAATTCCTCCAAAATCAAATCATGTTTAGGAGAATTTATTCAAACAATTATGTGGCTTTATGAACAGATGGAGAATCACATCAGTGTTAGAGACTTATATAATATAGCCTAACATGTAGTTTGGTTCACATGAAGCTCTCAACAAGCAAAGATGACGAGTGTTTGTGTTTATATTGCGGTCTGTTTTGGCTGATCGGCTTCTTGTAAACAAACGTTTCATGTTTCAGATATGTGGGAAATTTAAAACTAAAAGTTTGTGATCATGTAGCCAGCTGTTCCACATGGTAAAAATCTGCACATAAAGTTTATATTTATCTGAAACATTGAAGGATTTTTCTGCTGTGATTAAATGACCTTGGCTTCATCACTTTGTTGCTGTTGCTGCACAACTCTTTTCAGTTCAACCTTGTTTTGCAATGTTTTGATTTCCTTACAAACCCGTTCTCTGTCTCGCTCTTCGCTGATGATACAGAACCGGAGAAGCAGCTGGCGTCTTGGTCCTACTGACGTATACCTGACCACCATCAGAACCATCTGTACTGTGTGATCACTGCCACAGCCTGAGCGGGAGTTATCAGCAGTACTGTTTCCGGTCTTGTTTACTAGTAGTTTAGTCTTACTGGACCAAGTCAGGGGAGAAGCCTGAATACGACAGGATGTTCATGTTGTGAGTAATTTTATATATCTTTACTAGGGATGCACTGATACCACTTTTTTGGAAATGAGTACGAGTACTTGCATTTCAGTACTCGCCGATACCGATACAGAGTACTTAATAAAAACAAGATTTAAATTTACAGGTAACAGCGTTAGTCCTATAATTTAACAAAAAAACAAACAAAAGAAAAACAAGGGACTGGTTTAGAATTAAGAACATTTATTTAAAATGAAAAGCATGTTGTATGCAACATATTACAGAATAAATAATTATGAAAAAAAATTTAAACAGTGACAGTGCAACTCAAGTATTGTTTTCAGTTTATTGTAAACTCTGCCGCTTTGGACAACACAATGGGGCATTAATAAACATCTTTGCTATTTAGTGCACAATATTTGATTAAACTAACAACATCCACCAACATAGAACTGTGGCAGGTATTAACATCAAGCCTAAGATGACTCACTTAATGGAGAGAAAAGGTGAGTGGCAGGGTTTTTTTTTTAAAGAAAAGTAGCTTTTCTGCATTATCAGCAGTCAGACTGTTTCTGTTGTCATCTATAATGTGTGACACTGAGCTAAAAAGCCTTTCACTTTCCACACTGCTACATGGGGCTGAGAGGTATTTACTCGTCTGTTTCTCTGTTTAGAAGTCTCACAAGCACAGTCACAGCTGGGATGACATCAGAGGCTAGTGCGTCGTAGCTGCTCACTTTTTTAGTTAGTTCCTCCGAAAACATTAGAGCACTTATGCAAATATGTGATGTCTTGATAAATCGAGCAGATATTTGAAGTTTACACAGCACCATTCTGGCATGAAAATATCTTAAAAGTTTATTTTGTGACCCAGAAAGAGTAATATTTCTCCGCAACTGCATCGTTTGAGTTTTGGACGAAATGGATTCTGGGATATTGCATTTCGTCATTTCGAGCTGATTGGAGACCAAAACAGCCAATCAGATTTTTTTTGCATCCAAGTCTGTGATTGGCTGGTTTTGTGGCACAAATATAGCGGTGTAGAGAAAGAGTTGAGCGCGCACGGGCAGAAATGTTGAGAGCGCGAGCAACACATTGCGAGCAAGCGCAAATGCAAAAACTGAGCGAGAGGGGCTGCTGTTGTGCGTGTGTGTGAATAATAGCAAACACTGAAATACATTTTCTGCATGCAGCAATGAATTCTGTTCACTCAAATTCAGCTTTTCTTCGCTCAAAATAAATTTCTCCTCAAAATGCAACACTTGCGCCTGCAAAATTTTTTTTGCGTGCGCTCAGACTAGTGGCACAAAAATAACGCCATAGTGGTATCGGTCCCCGGTATCGGGGGACTTTTAACGAGTACGAGTACTTTAGAAAATGTGGTATCGAGGCCGATACCCGATACCGGTATCGGTGCATCCCTAATCTTTACATATATTTATGTAATATATGTATTATATTTATATATGCTGGGTTTCTTTACAGAGAGGCTCTTTTGGAGCCTCTCTGTATCCCTGATATTGTGTGAAATCAAACTAACAAAAGAAAACTAATTATATTCTTATGTGCTATTCTTTGTTAGCTAGCTTGTTAGCTTGGAGGTGAACTGTGTAGACAGGTACAAGGTCCAGGTCCACCAACCAATGCCAACAAGGCCAGATCTGTCACTACATGTACTGTGACAATGTTCGGTGTGTGGCTTTTTGTCAGGCTCTGGTGTTTTTTGTGTAGCCATTTTCTTCATCTCAAAAATGGCATTCATGATTTTCTTGAGAAAATTTGAGAAACTCTCATCAAACTGCCACTGGCAAGCCAATCGGTGTCATGCAGTCTGTTGGTGTCACATTTTTGCATTGTTTCAGAGCGCTTGGAACCGCAGCCAAGCAGGTACTAAAAAGTACCCAGTAGCAGGTACTACCAGCTAATGGAAAGCCCTAAAAACTGAGACGAGTCAAGCAGACCTGTGTAGGTACTAGTGGAAAAGGGCTATTAGAATTTCACTCACCAAGACTGAAGCACAAATTTTTGGATCATCTATAGCTTACGATAATATATTATTTCTCAGTAAATTCCTTTAAAAGCCTCTAAAAGCCACCAACAAAAGGTCCAGTTAGAACACAGTTAGGAACTATACAAGTGTCAGACCGCCAAAAGTGGCCACATGCGTAACTCCAATGCACAAATGGATGAACGAAACATAAAAATGTGTATTTCTGCTGTAAAGTTGGGCATTTTCTTACAGGGGCCTATGAAGATTGACTCGATTTTGGAGCAAGCCTCCAGTGGACATTAGAAGAACTGCAGGTTTGGCACTTCTGCATTCAGTTGTGTTGTGGCTTTGGACTGTCCTTACAGGTTCAGACAGTTGTTTTTATTTGGGTATGATGTCAGTGATAAAGGACACACACCTGCTGTTTGAAACAGAGCTTTATGAGGGGCAAATCAGAAGAAGGTGTGCCTAAATGCTGGTGGAAAAACTGAGGGAATCTCCAAGGGCCATTGTGAGATAAATAAGGATTTAAAGTGTCATTCATATGAAGATAAGAATATAGAGCTCAATGGATTAACCTCTGCAGCCTTCAGGCGGACTCTTATCTGGGTTCAGACATGGATGCTTTCTCATAACGGCTGATCTGGAAAGAATGGCTCAAATTTAAGACTAATATTGACTGATTTGTAATTGCTACTAATAATTCATTAAGTACAAGAATATGACAAATATTGTGGGGCAGTGGTTGAAAATTGTCATTGAACTTGGAGCTGAATAAAACCAACCTGACCCCAAATTCACCTCTTAAGCCATGTTCACTAAGAATGATGTTCCCCCAGCAGGAGAAGAGAAATAAGAAAAACTTTATTAAAAAAATGAAAAAATATCTTTCATTTCATAGCCTCGCGTTAGTTCGCTTGTTCCAGAGCCAAACAGGTATGTTACAAAATTACTTTGACAACAATTGTATCGACATTTCTTGAAGCAGTGCACGATAAAGTGATTTCAAAAACTGTACCGTAAGCACGTTTTGCTCTTATTGGTGGAAAAAGGCAAATACAGCAGGTCATTGAGCTGTTGAAACTAAAAAAGCTGAGTCGGTAAAAAATAAAGCGAGGTTAAAAAAAAAGGAGAAAATGTGGCCACAGAGAGAAGCTGAAATTCCCAAACTGTCTCTAATGACGTTTATAACAGATTCACGTTGTTTCCTTAAACATAGGAGTCCTTGGCTTGTATCCCTGCTCTTCTCTCCTTGCAGTAACTTATAGATAATACAGCACATTGCATGGGTTTTAAATCTCCCCTTAAATCGCCTACTTTGCTCAAAATGGAGACAAAACACCCTTTCCAGGGGGATATTATGATGCCAGTGATTAGTTATTTTCCATTCCATGTGCCCTGAACCGTTGCGGATATTCAGCTCCTCATTGCATCGCTTCATTTTACTGTCCTTCCTCGGCCCACTCTGATTAGCCCATGTGTCACTGTATCTCATGTAAGCTTCTCCTGGCTATTATTCACTGCCTCCTTTTTTTCTTGCCCTGCAGGAAGATTGTACCACATTGTGTTATAAGGTCTGAAAAGTTGACATGGAAGTGCTGGAAGCATACTGCTTTCTCTGCACTGGAGGAGTACAATGTGTTCACATGTGGGTGGAGATTATACAGTATTTTTTCCCCCTGCATGTTGTAAGCTGCCTTTTGTTGCATCTGTGACTGGACAGTTTACAACAAGCCCTGAGACGACCTTCTCAATGTCAGCTTTGTTCATCCTCGAGACTTTCGTGTCTTCATTAGTAAGGAAATGTCTTTAAGGCCTGGATGTATTTCTCTACTTCTAAATTCAAGCAAAACTAAAGCTCTTGCATGTTGTAGAAACACTAACGTGCACTTAACGTGATACGTCCCATGCCTGCTGTGTCTCACCATTACATCGAAGGTGCCCATGGCATCAGCTCTCTGACAGCGTCCTCGACAGAGTTATAACACTTCCGTTTTACAGACCTACAAACTCTTTATTTGGAGGTTGGAGGGGTGGTGGTGCATGCGGTGAGGTCCTGGTTGGATTGTTGCGTTTTTCACTTGTTTTTTAATTTAGTTTTGACTCGCCGATCAGGATGAGACACTCAAAAACGACTCATCTGGGGTTTTAACAGCAACCTTTAGCTAACAAATAATGAGCTGGGAGTGACAGATCTCTCTCACTACTTCAAGGACTTGGTGTGTCAAAGCACAGATACCAAAGACGACCGTCAGCCTAACTGAGCAACACCAGCGGTTTTTACAAAAGGGCGTTAACTGGAGATCAAGCTGCAAATATGGGGCCTAACTACTCTACTTACTCTTAGATGGCATCACTTTGTCCTCCAGTACTACTGCGATCAACACTGAGGTCAGTTATAACCAGGCTGCATGTATGCATATCCTAAACAGGTATATCAGTTGTTCCCTAATTTCCTTCGGGATTAATAAAGTATTCTGATTCTGATATTTTCAGAAACTAGAACGTGTTACCCTTTAAATGAGCTCTGTTTTGCATTTTGGCCTCATTCATTTGGCCAAGTTCAATATGAAGGGGTAGATGTGACCTAATTCTAACACTAAGTAGTGACTTAGAGTCAGAGTTAACTCACTTGCTTCTAGGACTGTATTGACCTGCCTCCACCTAATTGCTAAAAGAAACATTCTGTTGAAAAATAACTTCACAAATGTGTTATTTCTAGGCTGTACAGTTGTATTTACTAATTGAATTGAATTGAAATTTTTATTTCAGTCAACAACAACAACAACAGATTATAATTTTACATAAAAGTACTCAAACAGTAACCGAAAAAGGAATAGGCTGAAGCCTTGTGGCTTATACTTATCCCTTACCCCCATAGAAATAATCAAATCCTTAACCAAGAAAATAAATAGCATTGATAAATAAGTTGTATAACAGTTTGAAAAGAAATCAATGATAAATCAAGAAATGAAATCAACACAAAAAATTTTTAACAAACCAAATTTCTATAACCTTGTATAATACTAATTTTTAAAATCTTCCTGAAGAATGACAAAGAAAAACACATCTTCAGTTCATCATTAAGTCCATCCCATAATTTCACTCCCAAAACTGACACATCTATACTTAACATTGGTTCTCACTTTAGGCATTTCAAACTTATAAGACCCCCTCAAATCATATTTTTCATCTCTTAGTTGAAACATACTTAAAATACAAATTGGAACATTCTTTTTCATCACACGATATATCATTTCTAAAGTTTTAGAATATATAATGTCCATGAATTTTAACATAGAATAGAATAGAATAGAATAAAATAATCCTTTAATTGTCCCACAAGGGGAAATTTGGTTGTAACAGCAGCCAAAAAGACGAATATACAAACAAACAGTAAACAGGACACAGAACAGAAACATACACAATTTTTCTTACATATTTACATTAAGGACGACGGTTATTATAAACAGAGAGAACTGTACAGTTATTAAATTAAATAAAAATAATTACAGGTAAGAGGCAAACCAGGTTGTAGTGCGAATCGGTTCGGTTAATTAACTTATTGCAGTTACAGCATTGACGTAAACATCTGTTTGTTGGGAGCAGTTCTGATTGTACAGTCTGACAGCTGCAGGGAGGAAGGACCTGCGGAAACGCTCCTTCATGCATCGAGGATGCAGCAGTCTGTCACTGAAGGAGCTCTGCAGTTCAGCAACATCTACATGCATGGGGTGGGAGACTCTGTCCATCAGAGATGTTATTTTGGCCAGAGTCCTTCTGTCTCCCACCACCTGCACACATAGATGATCCTACAAAAAACTGGTTGGTGGACTCCCTATATCCAACTTTATTTATTATTCTAATTTTCAGGCTTTGGTTAAAAAAAGACGAGCCTTCAGCGAGAGGCAGGGACTGGGAAAAGACACCATTCTTTTCCCACTTTGCTTTCTCGTCAATCAGGAGTTCAAGTTAAAATCCTTCCACTCACAAAGTCCTGAATGATGAGACACCATCATATTTTCCTATCAGAGCACTTTGCTCCCAGGCTGCAGGCTTACTGGTGGTTTTGTGATTTTCTGAAAGTAGATTGGGGGCGGAGCCTTCAACTATCAGGCCTCCTACTGTGGAACCAGCCCTCAGTTTGGCTTTGTTTATAACATTCATAGATAGGGCAAGATAAGGGACCCATGCTATGTAGGCTGAGGGCATTAGAGGACTTCCCATGATGCATTGAGATCTTCTCCTCCCCTCTATCCACTTCCCTTACCCTTTTTTTTTTTTTTCCTGTCCCGTTTGGTTCTTTTGCCATCAGAATTATTGTCTAAAGGCGAAGAAAGATGCCCAATGGATTTACTTTACCAAATTGACCATCCCAGCTTTGCCGTAATGGTCTATTTGATTAATCTTTTATTGTTTATTTTATTGTCACTTGCTGAACACGGGACAGACTTGACTGGGGGAAAGAAAGAGGGAAAGAAAAACAGCTGAGAAGAGGGACGGGGGAGAAGGGCAAAAATCAAAAACCAACAGAATAAGCAGACAAAAAAAATACATCTATCAATCACCTGGATCACCTGTTGAGAAAGAGAAAAGAAAACAAGCAGAAGAAAACGAGAACAATAGAATAAACAACATCACGATGATATATGGGAATATGACAGTAAATACTAAATATTAAACATTATTGTGCAGCACGTAAGATCGACAGCACAGTGTGCTTTGAGGTAGGAGCCAAAAAGGGTGTGGGGGGGGCACAGCCCCGTCCTCCAGGGCATGCTGCAGCTCCGTCCTATCTGTTGTTCATGTTTTCTCCCCCATCTTGTCACGATAGATAGCTGATCCTGGTTCTGCCGAAGCCTTCTTCCTGTTAAAAAAAAGGGGGTTCTTTCTCCCCAGTGTCGCCAACCATCACAGATAATCTGCTAGTTGATGCCCCAATATTTTAGGGTCTATACAATATTAAAGCATATGACTTTTGCTATGAACAAAAGTGAATTATAAACTGTATTTGCTGCTTAGGCATTTCCACCCACCTTTGTATGTCATGTAATGCAGACTACAGCACTTAAGCCAAACACGAGGTGCGGTACGTTCCTGAATTATACATGATTTAATTAAAAAGACTCGGGAGTTGATTCGGGGAGCACAAAGGAAATGAGATTCCTAACACGAGATGGCCTTTTCACTGTAAGATTAGTATTATATTGCTGCTTTCTTTTGTCACTGCCCACTATGTGAGTGGGACAATGACTATAATTCTGTTGTCATTAAATAATGAGAAATGTGCTGAATGCTAACTTTCAGTGCAGACAGTTTGGCCTCAGTTGAGCTCAGTGACTGGATTTTCACAGTAAGCTGAGGAGAAAAGTTACTCAATATGAACAATGAATAATAATTGAGATATGTACACTCTATACTTTAAAAGCGGTAACTGATATTTCCCCATCTCCTTACACCTGTTCCACACCTTTTCCTGTCATAATTTCCCTACTGATTGGCTGGCTGGGGAAGCTTGCTGATGAGCTCGAATCGTGATGTGACCTTTGCCCCGTTTGAGTAGATGAATCAGAGGCTGGGGGAGTCTCTGTGACCCTCATTTCACAACGGCGCTGTCTCCGACGGCGCAGCTGATGCCCAGGTATCAGCGGGATAATGTGATTCCAGTTCGTCGCGGACACTATTGCCATGCAGACAATGGCGGAGGGAAATGGGAGCGTTTTCAAAATTGCTATGTAGGATGCCAGAGCTGTCCTCTTCTAGTCAGCAACATTTGTCAAATTCAGATTGAATCAGCAGTGTTTTGCTCACACGGGCGATTAGGGAAAATAGGCTTCAGCATCTCACGGCACAGGCGGTCTATACCGCCACTGTCTCGCACTTTACTCATAAGCCTTAAAGGTTATGTGACTCTTCAAATTAATTGCAAATCTTTTACAAAGTATGGCAACAATAGGGTTGCAAACGGTTTCATTTAGCATGCTCTGGATATTTCCAGCCACTTGATATATTGTAAAACAAACAGAGCAGCAAGAGAACCTCTGCAAGAACTTAATCCCTGGAACTGAAACTTCTGCTTCCTTTGTTCCAGCTGCTACCGCTGCAGCTGTAGTATATGCATCCCTCCATCCATCCAAAATAATGAGAAGTCCCTGCATAATGTACATTTGGATCTCTTTCCACATTCTGCCCAGCGAGTGCCAAGTGATTCATTTCTTCACACCGTGGCGAGCTCAACCACTGCCACTGTCTAAATTTAGATCTTGGAGCAACGCTCATCCGCTGGTTATCCCGGCCCATTAGCGGCAATTACCATGTTTGTGCGACTAGTGACGAAAACTTGGAACCTGCCTGGAAAAATGGTTATTTTCCCATTAACCGATCCAGTGCTTTATCAACCCGAGGCTGGCTGTGCTCCGAAAGCGTACCATAAAACATCTGCAGAAGGAACAATGCAATTATAGAAGCCATCTGGAACAATAACAGAGGAGAACAGATATGATTAACACTAACACAAACAGATGGCAAAGTGTTAGATTACTGTTTGACAAGCACATAATAAGAAGGAACCTTAAGTCCAATTATCAGTGGCAGCATTAGCAGTCTGGAGTCGGGTTGCCGGAGTCGTCGTTTTCACTCAAACACAGCGCATGGACGGCGGGACTGAGCGCGCCCAGGTAGATGTAAAGGATTCATGAGACGCTTCCTTTCAGAGCGGCCCGTTTAAATGAGCAGACAGAGCTGAGGTCTCTCGTGGGACCAACACCATGTGTTCAGTGACTGTCTGGAGTTGGATGCTGGAGGCTCATCCCATGTTATGTCTCATCTAATGACCACACAATCAATTATCAAAAAGTTTGCCTTCATTTGAATTCTCTCCATTATCAGGAGTAATAAAAATGATTTTTACCACTCAGAGAAGAGTCTCCGAGGACAACGCTTTCTTCTCTCTGTGCCTCATTATTTTCGGGAGGATTTTATGAGCAATCTCAGGAACAGAGTTCGTTTTTTTCCAACTTTCAATCAACTCCCCACAGTGGTCGACCATCCGAGGAAGGAGGACGGAAAAAAGGGATGAGCGTCAGGTTTTGCACTCTCTCTCCTCCAAACGTGTTGTGCTGCTGAAAAACCTAATTTGGGAATGCTGACATGTAATTGCGTTCAACAAAACTAGCCTGGAGAAATAATCTCAGTTCAGCATCTGCTCGCTGTGCAGCAGTCTGATAAGCAGTGTACAAAACAAGAAACAGTACCCCTCCACTCCAGCACCGCCACCAGTTTCCCTCCAGCACCATCCAGAGGCCTTCAGATCTGCCGACAATGAGGCTTCTGCAGGAACACATCCAGGAAAACATACCCCTATTTGTGTGGGATTATAAAGAATGCATTTGGCACAAACTCTGCTTGAAAACAAGACTTACCAATGCCCTCTAACGCTGCATGTCATAAGCTGTACTGAGCCGTGAGGTAAATTTCATCTGCTTCCTGCCAGGAAGTCACAATACTGCACGTAAGGTGAAAAGATGTAGGTAGAGGTCGATGAAGGCGAGTATGCAACCTTATAGGCCACCCGGGCAATTTGTTTTAAATGCAAAGAAAAGAAATATTGCTGAACTTCAAGCAGCAATGTTGCTATGCAGCTGATATTAAACTGCTTTCAGCTCTGCAGACTTTGGGATGTGCTAACCTAAAAACAGTTGCATCAGTTAAAAGTCACTTCTGTTTGAGAACTTTTGTATAACTCTAAATTTAACCCTTTAAATTTCATAAAATAAAAATGAACAAAATGACCTAAGAGGATGTATTGAAGCTTTTCTGTGTAACTGCTTTAGTATAAATCCATCCATCTGTTTAGTAATCCCTACAACACAGTATTTCCTTTCACACTAAAGGGAACTACGCACATTTTTAACTGTTGTTCAAACAAAAGAAGAAGAAGTTATTTTGATTTGTTGTATTCAGTACAGTCCATGATTTGAAAACATACTGATCAATGATTAAACTACTGGTTGATACATTTACTGGCACCGCATATCTTAGTTTATCTAATAAACTCTTAGCTGTCTTTTGCATTTTCCCCAAGTTTGAACCAACAAACAAATGTTAGCATCTTAGGTTAATAGCTTAGTGCACAGGGGTAGAACTCCAGGCCTCATGATCGGTGTCCTACAGGTTTTAGAGAGATGGGCAGTAATCTGATTACTTTTTCAGGTAACGAGGTAAGGGATTACTATTGCAAAAACGGTAATTAGATTACCGTTACTTTCCCGTAGGAACGCTGCGTTACTGCGATACTAAAACCGTGGTTTTTTGCGAGAATGTCTCATGACAGTGACGTAAGCGAGTGCGACGTTGGTGACAACAGCTGTGTGCAGATCAACAATGGATCATATATCGAGTGCAGAGAGAGTATGAGCGTGCAGCGTTTAAAGCGTAGAAGTACTGACCTTACTTTGAGTTTGATTCCATAAAAAGTGACAAAAACATTAGTGTCCGTTGTGCGTGGGAAGAAAACTTCTTTTTACAGCGAAAAAACCCCTAAACTTCCAAACAAGCACCGAGTAGCTACGACGTAATGGGAAACTCACAGAGAAACTCGCGGATTCTTCCACTGACCGCTGCGGCACACCTGCACCAGGGTAACCCTCCGCCTACCCCACTCCTGCTTTACAGGTGAAAATAGAGCAACAGGACCGCTAGTCTTTGACTTTATTTATTTTCTGCTGTGTTTTACTTGCATCTATTTGAAAGACTGAGTGTAAACACACAAAATATTTTATTTTATGTGCTGGAATGTGCAGAAAATAGGTTTAAATGTTAAACTAATTTCTTCCAGTCAGAGAATGTTGCATATAATTAAATTTTTGCTTGATGCATAAAGTTAAAAGATTAAAACGAATAAAACAAGTTTTAAAAAGAGACTTTTCCATTTGATTACATTTTGTATGATGATCATGTAGAAAAAGTAGAATTGGGCTGAAAGATCTATCACTTTATCACCTATTCAGGTTGTAAATCGTGTTTTTAAAAAGTAACTAAGTAATTAATTACTTTTGAAAATAAGTAATCAGTAAAGTAACTGGATTAGTTTTTGGGGGGGGAGTAATCGGCAATTAGTTACTCATTACTTTTTTCAAGTAACTTGACCAACACTGGATAGCACCTGAATCAAATGATTAGTTCATTATCAGGCCTCTGGAGAACTTCAAGACACGTTGAGGAGGTAATTTAGCCGTTTGAATCAGCCGTGTTGGATCAAGGACACATCTAAAACCTGCAGGACACCGGCCCTGCACTAAGCTATTGTAAAGCTGTCAAAGATGACAGCAGCTGCAGGTTTCCCCAATTTTAGTGGGTATGTGTGTGACAATCACTGAAGTTGTAAAGAACTTTTTTATGTCCTTTTTTGCATTGTTGCTATAAATAAATAATAATTTTCATGCTTCTTACAGAGTGTAAAGCTTTTATTATGCTGGTGTTTATTCAAACTGATTAGAATTTTATTTTTCTTTACTTGTTTACATTTTTTTGTAGCTTTATTAATTTTTTTCATCATGTGTCTTGATTGTAAAACAGCTTATTATAAATTTAAAAGAGCAGACTCCAAAAATTAGTTTTACCTTCAGGGTTTCCCTAAATCCTAGTCATACTGTGGAACTATTCTACTTTATTTAAGCTTTTTTATTATAGAGTTTGTTTTGTTTTGTTTTGTTTTTTCCATTTTGCCTGTGAGAAAACAGGAATTTCATAACTTTCCCAGAAGGTTGAAATCACTGGCCTCTGTATTCGTCAGAAATGTTGCAGGTGGCAGTGATGAAGCAGTCGATAAGAAGGGAGTGGTTTTGTCTGAGTGGTACTTAGGAGAGGGTTGAGAACAAAAATTGGATTTACCTTCCCAGGAGAGCTCTACAGGTGACTATGACTTAAAACTGATTAAGTCCCAAGCTCATGTGTGATCCAATGAAAATGAGCATTAGAGCGGCTGGTAGGTCAGGTATTGCTGATGCTCACATCCTGCCCTTCACTAACGTCGACAGCTGCGTTAAACAATCAGATTAATTTATTTTGCTGAGATTAATCCAACCACAGCCAAGTTCGATGCCTTTGGGGTTTTTTTGTTGTTGTTTTTCATAAATTTTTTATATATTTTTTTCCACACTGACACTGAAAATACACCGAAAATGAGAAACTCTAAATGTTTAACTTTCAAGCTGCCATTGTGAACATATGGTAACGGTATAAGTGATACAAAAGGAGACAAGCAACAATAAAGATGACAAAACGCAGGAAGAGGCAAATATAATCAACTCAGAGAGCCGAGGATGGCGGCGTTTGCTTGCAGAAATTGCTCCATTTATGAGCAGATTTCAACAATATAAGAAGGTACTTAGGCTTTATTTTGAATTCATCCTCTGTTTGAGTGAAGAGGTGCTTCAATTATTCATTAAAAGAAATGAGGAGGAAAAAAAATGTGCTGTTTTTATGCTGCTTTTTAAGGGGGCTCACTCATAGAAAAATAATGTTTTGTTTTCTCATTTATTTAGTGATATGAAAAGTAGATAGGATGGGATTTACACACACACATACTCGGAGAGAGGAAAGAGGGATCAAACCCCCCCTAACTGTACCCTTGGCATCTATTATTAATCACTGTGTGCACCGCAATGTCTGACAGCAGAAGTACTAGTGTTGCACACATCAAAAATAAAGTTGTTTTCATCTGCTGACATAAAATGTAACGGGCTTGAAGGAGGGAGCAGCGAGGCTTTGCAAACAACATTTTACCTTGCCCAAGACCAAAGCTGCATCTGACAAACACACCAGCCAGCACTGATCCACTCCAATAAAACACACATGCGATGCACCGTCGGCTGTGAGTTTCATTTGGAATATCGTAGTCTTCTCTTTGGTCTATAATAACCTCACGGACGCTTTATCGTGGACGTGACACCACCAGACCTCAAGTTACTCGGTTCACGTGTGTTGTAAATAATTGGGTTTATTTGCCTAAGCCTGTTGCCTCACAGTGGTCGGTGTTAGCCTCTGAGAGGTTATGTTTTATTGAATCCAGTGAGCCCTCGCTGTGTGCCAGAGGATGGTTTTTACACTGTGAGGTTCACTGAAGGGCTCAGTATGAATATGGAGGTTTTTCAGGGGTAAGATGGTATCTGTCTCTCCAGGACTTTTTTTTATCATCTTGGTGAAGTCAAGTGTAAGAAATCTCTCTGGTATTAAAGTTTGTCGTTTTTGCCTCAGCATTTGTTTGCTGTCTGCATCTCTAGACCAGTGTATTTTCAGTGGATATGTGCAGCACATAGAAAGTGTTGCCATAACCCACACTGTCATTAGAGCAGGGTGTCAGACTCATTTTAACTCATGGACCCCAAGCAGAGCCTCATTTGATCTTAAGTGGGCCGGACCTGTAAAACAGCTGCATAATAACCCAAAAAAAAGCTTTAAATTGTTCTAGTTTCTGCTAATAAATCAAGTTTTTCGAGCATTCAGAGAAATCTCTCTTTGAATTAGCCATCCAGATGATGAACAGACTGAGATGAATTAAGAAAAAGAACTTTAATTTCAACAACACGCTTCAGTTTTTCCACTTTATGATGAAATGCTGCTGTAGCGAATCAAAGAAACCCATCAATGTGACTCCTTTAGTTTTGTAACTTTGATCATAATCAAGAAAATAAACCTGCAAAAAAAAAGGTAACCGGAGGCTAATTATCTGGACATTTCCTGTTAATTTACATCAACATAATACAAACTGGTTCAGATAAAAATAACAGGTTAAAGTCATAATGTTAATTATTCTTAAACACAAAATACAGTGAATGAATGACTCCATGTATACTGTCCAAAGCTATCCAGTGGGTCAGACCAGTCCTGAGTTGTGTGTTTGCCAGTCTTGCTATAGGCTGCTTCCAGGTCCAAACTACTCTGCATTTAATAAGGCTGTTGCATATTTAACATGTTTGAACGCTTTGCATCTTGTTCTATTTAATCTGAACAAGCTCCCAAAACAGTCAGTGATCACTGTCGGCCTCTCTCGGTTTTTATTATTGCTAATCATTTTAAAGCTTAAAGGTTTTTTAAACCCTTACGATGTAACTACAGCCCCGCACCTCGTATTGTGGATGGATTATCTCCTGACTGAAAGTTGGTCCGTTTACAGCATCCTGCCATGCGATTGCATTTGTCGCTAACCATCAGGAACCCTCACGTTAGCTTTTATCAAGTGAAAAAAAGTTAGCGTTCATCCTGCAGCTTCACTGTTTATATTATGCTAACATAGCTGTATAGCTAGCGATCACGTAGCACGTAGCATATACCAGCTAGCCCAACTTCAGTCTTTTCTTCCAACTTCAACTTTTGTCTCGTTATGTCGGATTAGCCCCAGCTGTGTCTCCCCAGGTGTTTCCACTTCCCTTTTATTTAAGCCTCTGTCTCCTTCTGCTCTTTGTTGGGTTGTCTGTTTACCTCGTGTCAAACCATGGCATGTCTCAGAGTTTTTCATGCAACTGTTCAGGTTCATTCTCAGGTTTTGAGTTCTTCACATTCTTCACGTTCATGTCTCTCATCACAGCTTTCATAGTTAGTTTAGTTACTTCCTGGTTTAGGTCTTAGTTTAGTTTTTGCCTTTGTTTTTTATTACTTAATTTTCCAATCAGCCATAATAAAGGCTCGCTTTTTGTTAAACTTTAGTCCCAGCTCTTGTGTGTCTGCATTTGGGACCACGCACCTCAAACGCATTGGCCATTTTGGCCGTGACAAATAGACACCAGCCATTATTGGTATACCTGTCCAAATATCCCCCATCCTGTCGGTATGTGAGATGTTTTCTTTGCATACTTTGGGCCACTCAGAACCAGCTGAGCATCATTTACATCACTTAAATGGCAGAGCCTACAAGAGTCAGCAAACATTTATTTGAATGTTTTTAATTATGGGGAGTCACTCACCGGCTTCGTTAAATAGACATCTGATAACTGGTACTCAAACCTGAATATGGTCACTTTAGGCTCCAAAAACCAACAAGGTGAGAGTAAGTAACATCCTCCATTACTTTTAACAAAATAACAAGTTTAAGTTACTTTTTAGAGTAGCAAGATGATAAAGAACCCACACATATGACTGGAGGTAAAGATCAGGTGTTTAACAAACGTACAGTTTGTCACATGGGCTGTATCCCAATTCAGGGTCTGCAGCCTCAACGATCCTCAAGGGCCGCGTACTTAAAGACCGCTAAGGCCGGAAGTGCGAGGCTTGTGAAATGGGACGGTCTAGCCTCCGTTGCGCTGCCCAGGTTGCCTAGCAACCATGATACTAACAGCTGGAAACGTTTCATACAGCTTTGTTTGACAGAAATGAAGGAGAAAATCTTTTGTTCGTTTGTTTGTTTGTTTCTACATGAGCTTTGATCATTCTCTGTAAGATTAAGCTCAGCTATTGAACGGCGTATATTTTAAAGTAAAGGCTTTAAAACCAAGTTAGTACAAACGTCACTAATGTCACATAACTTTGCCGACATGTGGCCAACAGGAATGTTTTAATGTTCTTCGTTAGTAAACATTTGCACATAAATAAGTGACATAATATTCAGTACTTACTTAAAGTTTACTCTTCCGGCGCCCCTCATCCGCCGTTTTTTTTTTTTTTCTTCGGGAAAATTATCCACACCCACCACTGCGCTATGCATTCTGGGATATGTTGGGCCACGAAGTCTACACCGCCACATCCTTAAAATTCAGGGAAATGAAGGACGCATTTGAGGGCCGCATTTCGAGCAGCCTTCGAATTGGGACAGCCTTCGTCGCGTCGATGTGACGTAATCGGCCTTAAAATGCGGCCTTTGAGGCTGCAGACCCTGAATTGGGATACAGCCGTTGTCTACAAACCAGTTGTTTTCCCAGATGGTAGAGCAGACAGAACAGAGCTGTCCTTCCTTAGGCACTCTCAGATCTGTTTTACATGCAGGAGGTGGGGAAAAAATCTGATTTGAGTCACTTCACTTGCTGTGTGTGTACAGCTTTACAGAGCATTAGACAGCGTAATGGAGACAGATAACTTCAGGGTTGGATTTTCAGTTCTACAAATACATTTAATTTAATATCGCAGCCTCTGAGCGGCGTTCAGGCCTTACTCTTTTTTGTTTATGTAGACAAATATTTGGAGAGCTCTGATTGCAGTGCGAGAAGACTCTCAAATCCTGCCATTTGTTTTGGTGAGCAGAGTTCATAATTAAGTACTTGTGTCAACACTTGGTTGAATAAATGTTTCTAATTTCTTCTCATCTTTATTGACAAAGGGAAGATCCATTGCGAGAGGCTTGCTTTAGATGAGCAGTGCAGCAGAGGATGTGTGTGTGAGGTCTAAGATGCTGAGCTCCTGGATTCATGATGGATTTATAGACATCATTAAGAGAAATGCCTTTAATTTAGTTACTGCAGCAACCTGGCGTGGGCGTGTCATATGTTAGAGCACGCAGCATTTAAACCGCAGAATATAATAAGCCACAAATATCCACTAAATGATTTTCTGTTATATAAAATGGCTTACAAAGGCTTTGCGCAACAAACAGCAGAAGGATTTCAATCTTTACTTACTTGGACGAGACGTTTTAATGGCAACAGAGATATTATAGAGATCAGTGAGTGTGAAAGTGGAATAAAAGCTTCACGAGATATTCAGAATAAGGGAGAGAAGCTTCTCAGAGCTTTTTCAGTCATGTCAATTCACTTGACCAACTTGCAATTAATAAAATAAGACTTGTGCAAATATACAAAGAACAGCTGTTGGTGCACCAAGTGTGAAATGCCTCCAAACTTCTGCTTTGCTGTTAGCTTCATCCGAGCGGGATTAGCTCTTTGAGTAGCAATTGAAGCGCTGTTGACACATGGTGTAGCAAACACAGAGCGAAACCTAAAATAACTTAAAGATATTCAGACAGTTGAATTGTTTCTCGCCTTCTGACTGGCACTAGAAAGCCTCTATCACCCCAGTTCTTATTGATTTGCATTGGTTACCCATAAAATATCGCATTGAATTTAAAATATTGTTGCTCACCTTTTAAAATTATAAATAATTTAGCCCCTCAGGTCTTCAGCCCAATTACTCCTGGCTCAGCCTACATCTAGACTTAAATCTAGGGGTGACCGTGCTTTTGCCCTGGTTGCACCGAATCTGTGGAACAACCTTCCTATCGCTATCTGTGGGTCAGACTTCGTTTTATCTCTTAAATCCCGTTTAAAAACTCATTTATTCAACATAGCTTTTCCATCTAGTTAGTGTCCCTGTTTTATATTTGGTTGAATTTCTTATTTATCTTTTAGCTATATCTGTTCTTAGTAACTTTGTTCTTATATTCCCTTTTATTGTTGTATAATTAGTGCCCTTAACCTGATGACATATGTGGTACTTTGTTAATAGTCTTTTATTTATTGTCTTAATTTTCCTGTTTTTATTGTAAAGCACTTTGGTGTGCCGCTGCTCTTTTAAATGTGCTATACAAATAAAGTTGTATTGTATTCTTTATGAGGTAAAGACCCAACAAGAATAAAAAGAAAGCTTAACAATGAAACAACCCTCTGTGAACAAGCACTTGGCGACAACAGGAAGGGAAAACTACCTTTTAACAGAACTGGCAGAACCAGGTTCAGGGAGGGGCGGGGCCATGTGCCAGAGCCGGGCGAAGAGAGGGAGAAAAGAGGGCGTCTGTTTCCCGAACCCAAACTGGGAGCTCCCATTCTACTTTTAAATACCCTGGAAACAACAAATAAGCCAACAGTCTGAGAGCAAAGTGCTTTTTTGATTACTGAAGATCAAGTGAGAGCTAGAAGCCTAAGCATCACTCTGAGACAGGATGTTTCTAATTTTAGGGATATTGCACAAATGCAAGTTCTACCTTTTTAGTTTAATATGCGTACTGAACGGAAAGATAGAACTCCAAGATCCCTGACACTGTTAACTGAGGCCAAGGCAATGCCATGTAGAGTAAGTTTCTGTTTAGACGCTATGTTTCTAAGATTTTTAGTGCAATAACCTCAATTTTATCTCATTTTGCTCCATCATGGATAAGCAGAAGGGAAATGGATGGAAATTAGAGATCACCCAGACCTTTGTCGTTCACACATTCCTGCAGTTTAACTAATTGGTGAGTCATCTGGCTTCCTGACTAGATAATAGATAATAAAAGTCTGCAAAGCATTGAAACAGTATGATGTGCAGCATTCACCTGCATGTTTACACCTCCTGCTCATAAATGCATTAGACGGCTGAAAAAAGGAGAAAACTGATGAGCTGAATGATCACAGGGTTTAGCAGAGACCATCTGACAATGGCCACTGCCACCCAGTCATTGCTAAACAGCTTTGTGTATTTTGATTTTCTACATTGCTCTGCAGAAGCGTTCACTTTGGGTTTTTATCAAACAGGATTAGATTTAGTACCTGAAACTAAAACCTACAAAAGAACATCAACTAGACTGTGATCATCCTGGTGGGTGACTCTAGGCATCCGGTGAAGACATCTAGGTGATAACGGCTGGAGATGGCACTTTCTGATCTGGAATACAACATACCTCCAGGCGCCAGAGTTGTAGTTTCATGCTTTGTAGCCCTCCTCATGTGTAGTGACAGACTGGCGTGAATAAAGGCCCGAGTGTGATTTATTTTTCCTCTAGAGGCAGATTACTATGCAGCAAATTTGAATTATGCACTGGGATATTGAGCAGTTTATGAATTCCATGGATGAGCTGCGAATACAAGGAGACAATTATTAGCAGGATGGATGTAAAGTCCATGTGACTTTCCAGATAATAATCCACAATAAATCAAAAACAGTCGGATATATCAGCATGTTCATGGTATCTGCAGCCTGTAGGAAGGAAATATGTTTTCCTTCACTTTGTTCTGCTTTGCCTCTTTTTTATTTCTCTACATCCAAGAACTTTTCATTTTATTTATTTATTTTTTTGTGCCAATTTGTCTTCCTGGACATATTCCCTCCATCTCAGCATTTCCATTTTCTTCATTTGAACGTCAGGAACACATTTAAAGGGCACCTTTCAATCGACAAACATTTTCTGTGTACTTGACCAGCTTGTTGTTCACAACCACCACTGGATTGCAAATTGCCTGCTGGTCTGTTAAAGAGGACAGACATGACCTGGTTATGTTGCTGCACAGAGAAGCGAGGGCCCTCTACGCTTTCCTCCGTGGCTATTTTAGGGGGAGGATGGTGGGAAAGCCAACTTCAAGACTTCATAAATGAGCTACACAGAAGGCCGCAGGGGACAAAAAGGGCATAAGATCCTCTGTGCGAATTGGATGGGAGGGGAGTGGAGGGGAGCGGGGGGAGGAGAGAGGAGCTGTGAACATGAAAGTTAGCGGTCGACTTCATCAACAACTCCTGGAATAAAGAATGTCACTTCCTGTTTGTTGTACATTAAGGCCGAGGAGATGGATGGCTGAGAATAACCCTGATTCTTTTTTGAAGGCGGGGTTTAACGTACACCTTTGACTTTGTGAGGGAAAGCAGCTCTGTTGGTGTTTCAGTAAGTGCTGAAAAGTCATTTGTTGGGAAATTGTTTTATTCCTGAGGGTGTAATTTAGACAGAGGCCACGTATTTTAATCTTTGCTGTGAAGCAGCAGTTGGTCTTTTTCTGGCTGAAGGTTGACTTATGTCTCAGGCCTACTGGAATATTAATGGGAATATATATTAACTAAAGATAACCGTGAATTTGGACATGAAGATGAATGGTTAGGTCACCAGGGCACCTTGTTAAGTGACTTTAGCTGCACGAACAAAGGACACAAAAAATGACATGTGGAAACTTACCTCCACCCTATTTTACAAAGAATCCACCATTCAGGAAAATAGAGTAGACAAGAAATGAAACAGTGTACAGAGAAAATAAAAGACCAAAACAAGTGACACTTTATCACTTCAGAGTTCTTATTAGTGGTGCAATATAAATAGAAAAAGGCACTGAGGCTGTGCGTTTCCTGAGGACCTCTTCAGTCGGTGGCAGCTTTCCTCCAGGAAGTCTCAAGAACTACGATGTCTGAAAGTGGCTAATGCATGTTTAACCCTTTAAAAGCGGTCGGAGCGGACACGCTCCATTTTGCGTAACTATTTTTAAATCCCGGTAGCTCTGCAACCACGTAAGCTAGCGCAATAATTTTTTTTTGCATATGAAACCGGAGGAGTTGTACTTACATCTTATGCCATCAGCTTGTCCTCGGTCACAGTTTCCTTCCACATATAGCTTTGCAAAAACTGCATAAAAAGCACTTGAAGCAACAAAAACATAATATTCCAGAAACACGCTTTGCCGATCCGATCAGCTGTTTGTAACACTTCCTACGTCCATCAGCCGGAAGTGACGTCATTTTCGCGGAAATGTAGTTTTTTACTATCAGGGCCTCATGAGTCTATACTGGTGTTTTTAAAAGTTATGTTTGACTTTATGACTTTCTGTGTCGTTTCTGGGATGCTTAGGACTCATATTGCACTGCTGGAAATAGTTTATTTTGATGCATATGCTGCTTTTTTGCAAATTTGCACTATAATATTTATTTTCGTTTTTCCTGCAGTATATAAAAATTGGTGTATTTCAAAAATAAAACTATGAAGACACTCAAAATAAAATTCCTGTGGTGGGAAACTATTTTGTGCAAATTTTTTGTATTTACAGTTTTGAGGGATAAGCCTCTTAAATTTCTCTAACTAGAAATATATGTTAAAAAACAAAAACGATTTTCAATTTTTTGTAGTTTATTGCATTTTTTTGCAATTTATGTAATTACTGTGCACTTAATGCATGCATATTATTAAAATTTAGGCTGTAATGGTTGTATTGATGTATAGCAACTTGAAATGCTCCCAAAAATGGCTCCACAGCATGTAAAAATATAATATAAGCTCTGGCGGACTTGGTTCTATGGTAGGTCTTAAAGGGTTAATTGGTGGTTGGAGTGAATAAAGCTAGATTGCACAGAGATACTGTAACAGTCAAACTGGTGCAAATAATGAAAGGTGAGAAAATTATCCTCTGAACACACAAGTTCTAAACCACAATTTGAGAAACGTCAGAATGATAGAGTAAGTAATGTAACAAGTGATGTATTATTTCCAGTGTTGGCTGTAACACCTCACAAAGTAACACACTACAAAGAAAAGTGCAACAAAATAACACATTACATATTTCAGTAGCACAGTTATGCACTGTGTTACTGTACTGCATTCAGTAATTAGATTACAGTTACATCTTTACTTGTGTTATAAAGATTCTTGAAGTCTCTTTGAGCTGATTTTCATTTGTTCAAACATAAAAACTAAAAGAATAATTGCACATGTCCTCTTTCAGCTTTGTATAGGATTTGTATTAGTGTGTGGGACTATGACTCAGCTTTATATAAATTGGTAATTAAAGTTATGTAACAGCTACTTGGAGAACTACACTATTTAAGTAACATATTGCATCACTTTTATTAGAAGTAACAAGTAACAGACATAAAATAAAATAGTAAAATGAGCTCACAGGGAGCGCTGCTCCTCCCAAGGGGCACGGGCTACACCAAAACTAATAATGTTTTTATTTGTATTCAGCCTGTTATATGAATGAGTTTATTACACACATCATTGTACACAAATAGCTGCTCTTATACTGGAAAACCTCCTGGTCCTATACAATACATGTGCTGATAATCATGTCGACCCGAAGCCTTTTCCACATGATGATCCAGCGTTGTCTTTCAGCACCGAGTGGTCATTTATATCCTGGGAACAAATAACAGCAGCCTAGAACCCTAAAATCTCAAAAAGGTCTGTGATTTCCCCTGGAAACGACTGCATATGATTTATTTGAGAAAAAATGTGTCAAATTCGATCAAATATTGATTTCCTGACCTCTTTTATTAGTTAAAAATATTGCTATTTGTTGACGATCCCAAAGTGGCCAACCTTTGTGTAGCAGCGTTTGTGACTGAGGTATGATTTGCCACCATGCTGTTTTCTTCCTACTGCAAAAAAGCTCTTTCTAGGCTGCTTTGCTGGACCCAGAGTGTTAACAGGGTTCTTCATGTCAGGGTGTCTTTGGTGTCTGAAATTTCTCCATTAAACAAAGAGAAGTCAGTGAAAAAGGACGCATCATGCTGTCATTTTCTTTCAAATACCCATAATGATTCTCATCACTTTGATAAAATTAAACCTCAGCCGTTAAGGGGCCAATTAAAATGATTTGTGCTGTCCCATATTGCAAAATGACTGCAAATATCTCTGCAGGGGTTTGACAGAACTGTTGATCAATACCGCGACTCAGTGATTTCTTCTCCAGGTGCTGACATTTACAGATTTTTAAAAGCTTTTATCTTCTGGCTGATGTGCTGCTTTCGAGCAAAAACTACCCACTGCATATTCAGGACACCGATTCTGTTCACCTCTTTCGTTTTATCCTACTCAAAGAGAGAAGATGGCTCTGTGAATGACGTTAATGGACATTTTGGCTATGAAGGCTAATACATCAAGCTACAATTGCAAAGGACAAACCACAGCTCTCTCATAGCGAAAAACTACACAAGAGCAAGAAAAGGGCTTCGTGACCTGATGGCTCGTTTTTTTTACCCGTGATTATACTCGCCCTCGTAGGGAGGATGTCAGGGTTGATGATTGTTCATGTCTAACTTTCTTTTTTTTAAATCATGACATCTTTCCTTAAACCTTCATCTGAAGCAGTTTCACAGTATTTTAAGGTGAAACAGGATGAAACAGCTGCGGCTACACAAATCATCAGCATTTCAAAGTGACCTTCAGCTCAGTGTATTCATTTTGTGGCGCTTATGAGCTTTTCATAGGCAGCGCTAAAACACCGACAACAAAACTGGAAGACTTAGCAGCTACGTAATAAACATAATAAATCCTTTGAAAGGATGTGTGAATAAATAACTTTTTCTTAAAAGGAAAGAAACAACAAGTAGATGGATTCAAGTGTAGAGCTTTTAGAAAAACAAGAGGGTTTGTTTTCAACAGCAGGTGACATATATGCATAGTGTCAGAGGGGGGGTTCCAGGGAAGAAGGGTTGGTCTCAAACACTCGTCTTCAGCCATACACTCTGATCTGCCGATCACTCACAAATAGTGATGGTAAATTTGATTCTTTTTACTGAATCGAGTTTTAATGAGTCACTCACCAAAGTGAATCGGGTTTTTTGAGTCATTTGATTCACTGAGTCAGTCGACCAGAGAGTGCAAAAAATGTACATTTTCACTCAAACTTAATTTGTTTCTCTTTTCATGTAAATCCTACTGCTAAGATGAATGATTCTAAAAAAAAAAAACCAACTATTTTATAGAGCAAAAAAGAGCAAAAACATTTCTAAAATTAAGCAATTTCCTATCAAAATTGCTTAAAAATGTGTTAAATATATATTTTCTCATCTAAATGTCCACTGAGCTGTGAGCCAGGGGGCGGTAATGCGCCTTAACATTGGTTGCCAACCAAGAAGAAGAAGAAGCTGTGAGCCAGGAGGGAGGGGGTGAGTGAGTGAGTGATTCGTTCGCTCTATGATTCAGCACAGGAGGGAGGGGGTGAGCGAGTCCTGAGTGATTCGCTTACGCTTATGATTCAGCACAGGAAGGGAGGGGGTGAGTAGCTCAAATGTGCTGTTAGCATGTTAGCAGAGCGATGCTACTGTGAACCGAGGAGCTATTTTCTTGATGTGAGCTTCTATTCAGGGTTTTTTCTTCCAGTTCAGAGCAGAAATACTTTTGTTAAGAAACTGGCTATTTTTTTAAATTATTTAATTTTAATTATAAGCTAGATATATTTCTACTAAGCGAATTAGTTTGCTAACAGAAACAGCCCAACTGACTCAGTGAGTCAGTTGGGCTTGTGAATCATGATTCACGAGTCAGTAAAGTGATTCTCGAATATTGAACGATTCGTTCACGAATCGAACATCACTACTCACAAACTCACTCGCGCACAAGAACAGAGACGGGTCCAGAAGGTCTATTCACAAAGAGAAACACAAGTTAAAAAGTTGTAAACACTGTAAACAAAAACGCATAAACAAAAAATAAATTCAAACAACACATCATACAAACAAAGAGTTAAAAGTTATACCCGACCAGCTTCTTTGTTAGCGTTGGTATTATTCCAGTATTCATTTCTCTTCAGTCACACTCAGGAACAAGGTGGTAGGAGAGAACTTTTTGGTGATCTTAAGTTTGAGATGGAGTCAGTCAAAAGTGGTCACCCACAGGTTGAAGGTGTTTCCTGCTCAACCTCTGTGCAATCAATTAGTTGCCGCAAGTATTTGCAGTCAGTTGCTGAAAGCAGTCAACTCAATGCAATTGCCAATGTTTATTAGTTGCAAGGAGGTTGCTGTCCTAACCATCATGAATGCACCTTTGTGCAGTCACCTGCACATAAAGTCAACAACAGTTACTAATAGTTAACTGCAAGAGGCGGAGCTTCGTTCTGGAGCGAGAACGACTCTCACGCAGAGAAAGATTTGTTTGTTTTGCATCTTTTTGTGGCTAACGGTTTGCTGCTGGTGGACATCCCAAGCTGTGGTCGGGTAGGTACGGTGTTTACTTCTTTTGAACTTCTGAGCGACGCAATCATGTGAAATAAAAAGTACATCCTTTTTGGATTCAGGATAAAAAAATTAAGTTTTGACAAAAAAGAACAGGAAAAAAAGGTCATTTTGATTCTGCTGCATTTGATTGCAGAACTATACAAAATACCAAGAGCAGCAAACAAAGGGCTTCTTTGAACAGGAAGGAACTTACCTTCATTTTTAAGTGTCAGAGTTCTGTTCGCGTGGTTGCCCTTTCCGTCTTTTATTATACTTCTGACATTAAGGTCATAAATTCATAATTCCTGCCCCGTTCGTATTAAATAAAAAGTGACTGGAGACATGTGGGTGTTTTATTCACACATTATAGTGTTCAGTTGATGCAGCTGACACCGTTGGAAATAACTCTGTCTGAGGCTGTAGGTCCCGCCGATCCTCTGAAGATACCTTATTAACTGAACGACCGCCATACTGCAGTGCTTGTGCCGTGTCAGCATGGGAATCCTCTTCTCCCCACTCAATTGAGACTTCAAACGCAGCTGCTCGGGCCATTCTGGGGTAAGAGCAGGTTATGGTGCCGCCTACACAGCAGGTCCTCCAACAGTCCCACGTATGAGTTTGTTGCAGAAGGAGTAATGAACCCTTATCCTGTAAGGGTTTATTTTTGTGCTGCTTTCAGCTTGCACACACTTACCAACACACTGACAGCTGGATGAAGAGCATGCATCATATTGTTAGCTGAAGTGGCACCTTGCAGTTTCAAGAAGCACTGAGTTTTGCTAGCTGCAGTCCCTGTGGTGCTCCTGCAGGACTGTGGGAAAGTGGCTCAGTGTTTTTACAAAGGGTTTGCTGTCCCTCTCCCCATGCTCATATACTTCATTTTTTAAATGAATTCAGCTTAGTGAAATGTTGACAGTTAGATTGGGAATATATATCACTATGGACACTTCTTTTTACTCATATCCTTCAGAGCCTTTAAGATGGTGGAAACTTGGCATTTTCAGTATTAACCCAGATATTCTCAGGGAAGCTCAGCCATCTACCAGAGCCAGCCATCCAAAGAGCCAGAGCTTAGCAATACCAAATGATTAAATATAGAGAGGTGTATGAACGTGTTTCTCTTTGGAAACTCTATGGCAACTTGGATCCATAAGATGCTGGCATGAGTGGGACTAGTTCACAGAAGTTTTAAATCATGCTTTCAGCACCACGATTTGGTTAAAGAAAAACTATTCTCCATCCAACCATCGTTTCCACTTATCCTGTTCAGTGTTGTGGGGGCTGGTGCATCTCCCAGCTGGTATAGTGCAAAACACAGAGTACAACCTGCATGGGCTGCCAGCCTATCACAGGGAGACAGACAGGGACATGTTTACATCTATGGCCAGCTTAGAACTGCCAATTAACCTGACCAAGATTTAAGATTTAAGATATTATATTAAGCAAACATCCAGGTCTAATGCTGTAGCAGACACAGGAAGTCATAAGGTCACATGAAGTGTGAGTAAACATGAGATTTGTTTAAAAAAAAAAGAAGAAGAAGACTAGAATAAAGCACTATATGAATAAATGTGTAATAAAAAAAGTACCACTAAGCACATTTATCCTTTTTTTATTTTATTTTTTTTATAGCGACGATAAGGAATCTAGATTCTCATGAATTCTCAACTTCTGTGTTTCCGCACCTTCTTGCTAATTTTAGCCAACATTAGCTTGAGTGCTAATGCAAACCACTCATTTTATTTGCAGCAACCAGCTGGCTAATCTTAGCTTGCCTGTTGCTAACAGCATCACTAACCAACCCACCAGTGTTGCCAACTCCTCAGTAAGGAAAATCGCTATTGGCTGTCCTAAAAGTCGCTAGAAATCGCTAAATGACATCATCACCTAATTTGCATAATTGGTCATGCTAATATAATTGTAACCTATGTTGTTGGAGAGAGAAATAACATCGTGGAAGAGACATAAAGTGAGTAAAAAACGTCCTAAATGCATTTAGAGTTTACTTAGAACTACAAATTAAATTTATTTTAGCAGTTATTGTTTTTTTTAATGTCACAATTCCAACCCTGCTCCTTTACCCGGGCTTGGACCGGCAAAAGTGACCCGAAATAGGCCCTCTGGTGGAGTTACTTTGTGTGTGTTTATAAGTACTTTTAAACCTTGTGATCCACAAAACAGCTTAATAGTAAAAGAGTAAAAGAAGAACTGACTGCGTTACAGCACCCGCTGCTTGTTGAGAGTAAAAGCAATATGCGCTTTCACGTCTTTTTTTAGCGACTTTTTTTAGAAAAAAAGTCGCTAGGGGGTCTGGAAACTCGCTAAATATAGCGACAAAGTCGCTAAGTTGGCAACACTGCAACCCACATCACCGTTTGTTTGGTGTGCTGGGAGCTGGTCGTTTGCTGACGTAAGTCATTAGTGGACTCTATTTCTGAGCTAACGTTGCCTCTGTTGAGGGGTTTGATTGTAGCATGACACACGGGTGCAAGCATCACATCCTTTAGTCCTTCATATACAAATCACTCCACAGGCTGTTGTCAGGAAAGGTCGAATTTTTTAGATTCTTTACAATCAGCTCAAGCATTGCCAATAAAAGGCCTTTAATACATGTTTAATACATTTGTACTTTGGAAGGCAATTCATTAATTTACACTTATATTAAAGACAGATGTTATTTTTTGATGTATCAGCTGCCTGCAGCGCCCGTGCAGTGTGTTGATGCCTTTAAAGTGACTAATTTCCTTCGCAAGCGCTCATTAGCCAGATCTATCCTTCCTGAACGTGTCAAAGGCCGTTGGCTCGCTGATCACCACAGTCAGCTTCTCCTAATATCTTACACCTCGCCAGACTTGTACAAGCTTTTATACTCGCCCTGTATTTGCAGAAGAATTGCATGCGTCTTGTCCTCGCTCTTACTCTTAGAAAAAACTATTTCAGTGTGTAGCAGACAGGATCCAACGAGGGAGAGACAGACGCCAAGAAAATGGCCCAGTTAGAAACTTTCAAATTCTCCCTTTCGGCCTGTTTTGCCTCCATTTCAGTAAAATTAAAATGACAAAATCCTGCAACTCTGATCACCAAGCTTTAAAGAGTCTTTTGCTTGAAGGTTTCCAGATTGTATGTATATATTTTTTCCTTTAAGTGTTTTAAGACAAAGTTACTTCAGTCATAACTGCAGGCTTTATAGATCAGCTCTCATTGCACTTTTCTATCTGTCAAGGAAGAGGAGGAAGCCTACAGCTTAAAAACAGTAAGTGAGAGAAAAAGGAAGAGGAAGGATCAACGCCTCTCTTGAGATGCCAGCTGCTCTGATGTATATTCAGGAGAACAGGAAAAGGGTGACAAACCTATTGAAAACATGTCAAATGGCATTCAATCATGGGGCAGCGGGGCGTTCTGCCAAAGCAGAGCACAGGTCTAAAATCAGCTCAGAGCCTTCTGCCTTCTGCAAACCTCTGGAGCGGTGCCCTTTTGGAGCTTCGTTTGCTGTGTCATCGAGTTCGGGGGACAAATTAGCCATTTTTTTTAACAGCTGCAAAGACATCCTGTTTTAAGAAGCTAAAGAAAATCTGACATCATAGCAAAATATACAGAGCAGAGTACAGCACAACAGCGTCCCTCCATGTCAGCTGCTGATATGTGAGGTGAAAGATGCTGTTGAAATAGCCGAGGCACAAAATCAGGAGGATATTAAAGTAGTTTTACACTTTAGTGCCCTACTTCCCCAATCCATCCATCTATCCATTTTTTAGAGCTGATCTGGGTCCAGGGCATGGGGGCAAAGTAGTTATTTAGCCCACAGTAGTTTGTTCACATGTTAATAGTTAGTATAGCTTTATTTTGCTTTAATTTATTTACTTGGTAATTATAGCACTTGAATCTATTTGGTATAAAAATTTGATTTTAAAAAGAAAACAGAAGAAAAAATGATTTAATCAAATCGACAAAATAATGAACGCCTGCTATGCAACAAATGCCCGTCATGATGCTGCTGCTGGTTCATAGAGCACTAAATGGACACCATGGCATCGTGCATTGGTTTTGGACTCCACATTTTGAGTTCTCAGCATCATGATTGTCAGATGTGACCATTTGAACGAGAGGCTCGAATTATCTGCTAACATTAGACACAGATATCTGTTAATTGGTGCTAAATAACAGATTAATAAAACACTCAAATTTTACTCCACAGCCACCAGTGTGTCTTCAGCTGGCGGTCAAATCAATCAATACACCCCATCTCTGTTTTTGCCAAGTAGATGAGTAGTTGGATATTTTGCCATTGGGAGGACAGATTCAGTTTTGAAGCTAACATCAGGTGGATATTACTTCTGACTTGCCTTCACTTTTTTTTCCTTTGAATGTGGAGGAGAACCGACTCTGCTCCGAGTCCCTCACAAATGACGAGCTCTGCACACATATCTCTAAGCAGACACCTGCTGGAGGAGCCTTATTTCCACCATTTTTATCTAGAGCCTTCTTCTTGTGTCCATAGGTGAGGTAGGAATGCAAACCGATCTGTCCGTTGTCTCTCCACCACAGCGACCCAGAACAGCGCCTGTCAGTCCTCTGCAGCCGTACAGGCAGTGTTGGGAAAGTTACTTTTAAAATGTATTCCATTACAGATTACAGATTACATGCCCCAAAATGTATTCTGTAATGTATTCAGAATACGTTACTCTCATTGAGTAACGTATTCTGAATACTTTGGATTACTTAATATATTATCATGCTGTTTACAACTACATGAATGTACTATTGCTGTGATTTATTACTGTTACTGAAGGTCCGCGGCTCCAACAGAACTTATTGTTTTTGGAGGAAAACACGAACACGGTGTACAGTCGAGTCTTAATAGCTTACTTACAACTGGGCTCGTCAGGCTCTCTTCTTGGCTGCAGTGGTTATTATTATATTTACATGCTTCCAGCTCCCGTTTTTGCTCGATGACAGCTCGTACTTTTCCTTTTTCTCCCTCCCTCGCTCACAGACACATAACGTGTATGGCAGTCCATTCTCCCTGCAGCACGGACTACACTGCCCATGATGCTACATTCTTTAGAGCTATACCTGTAGCATTCTGCCTGTTAGCTTAGCACAACAACATCAAAAAGGCCTCTCTCACCCAGGAAACACGCAGAGAGAGAGCGTCACCCTGTAACCATGGCAAACGCAACGCTGCCGCCTGGAACAACAGAACGTAGCTGTCAAACAAAACCCAAACAGTCCTGACCCGCCACAATATGAAACAGGGAAGTACCGCCGTGTAATCCATTTATTTCAACAAAGTAACTGTATTCTAAATACCACCTTATTAAACGGTAACTGTAACGGAATACAGTTACTCATATTTTGTATTTTAAATACGTAACGGCGGTACATGTATTCCGTTACTCCCCAACACTGCGTACAGGTGAACGAGCCTTTGAGAAACCACCAAACTCAGCTCATTTGCTTTATTTAGGTTTCAACTTATGAACACCAGCCTGTTGTCCTGACACCAACAATTGGTTAGAGCACATCATATTTACTTTTACTCTATAAATACATAAAATTGAGAGAGTGGCACTGCAAGGTTTGTGCAGTGGTCCACAAGTTTGCAAGAGGCCTTGAATACAGTTTATGGCTACATACACAGACACATTATTTTAGTATCAAAACCAAGAACAACCTCTGAATTTCTTCCTCCGTTTAAGTTAATGCAATCCTGGAAGCACGATAAATAAAAAAGCTTTTGCAGCGTTGATCTATTTTCTGGTGTCTGTTGCTGTATGCCTCACAGAGCTGAGGTGCATTGACAGAGGAATGTTTTCAGCTCTTTGTTAAGGTGTCATTGTTTGGCTGACCTCACTCTGCACTTCAGTTGAGGTTGGTAGAGCAGCAGAGCCACTGTTTCCTCACAGAAGAGTGCACAGTGGTTTTAAAATGATAAGAAAGTTTTGCATTCACAGGAAAACTACTCACTGTACTAAACACACAGTCACAGGTACATTTAATACCAACAATATGTGCAAAATGGATTATTTCACACTTATCCTGCTCATTGTTAATAATCAGACACCAACTGGGAGCCAGCCTTCAAAAACCTCTTACATTCATGCATGTGCTGCAGGTTTTTGACGACAGTTAACGTGATTTATTGCCTCAGCAACAAACAGACCCTTCTGTGGACTACGTGTTGTTGTTTTTTTTTTTCATTTTAAGCACCCAGATTGAGAAAGAAATATTTCATACTTGTCAGTCTGCACACTAAATGAGTAATTATCTAATTATCGTGTCAGCTGTAGCATGCTGTCAACTTAAAATAACAGCAGGTTGCATATGCAGATTTGGTTTGAAGAATAGTTTTAAATCTTAATTTCCACAGACAGCAGACTCCACAGTTTCATGCTTGAACTCTCTGACAATAGATTTTAAAGTAATCTTTATTTCTCGTGCAGCTCTCCAGTTTCCCCCTGACATTGGTTGTCGAGGCGGACGGAACAGATTCAGGTGCAGCCTCAAGTGGGAAGAAGTTCAAAAGTTTATTTACAATGAACACAGTGCAGAATATATACAAGGGGATGATGCAGGGGGGCCAGGGCTCCAGGGATGGATTGGTGGGAAAGGTGAAAGATGCATATATATACACACAGGTGCAGGGAAAGGGGGAACGAAAGGATTCCACACTCTTCTGCCACTCATGCTCGCACTGCTCCACGCTCCACGCCACTCCAGCAAACAAACACTCCGAATGGGTTCAGGGACAGGTCCAGGAAATCTACACACAAAGAGAGAACCAGTCAAAACAAACTCAAATAGCCCAACGATCCAGCCACGAGAAGCTCAGAGTCACCACCTTAAGTAGTGGCTGGAAAACAGATCAGTGAGCAGCTGGAGGTAATCAGGCCAGAGGTGGGAGCCCAAAATGAGCTCCGCCCAGGCAGAGAGGAGAGTGAGGAGAGAGAGAGGGAAGAAAAACCCCAAAACAACAAAATATGAAAATACTTAATTTATCAAAACATGTCATATAAAATTCAATGTGTGATTAAAATGACAACATTACAGGTAAGCTTCCTTCCCTTTGAATGTAACCTCTCTCCTTCATCTCCTGTCCCGTCTTTCTTATCTTTCTCCATCTCTGAGTGAAGTTAGTCTTTCTTTTCTCTCCCCCTGAAAGCAGCAGCTGGACCTTTAGCTGCAACACGGCGTGCGACAAACTGCACACAAACAGTTTGTGTGTTTGCTGATGTTTGTTGAGCTGATAGAAAAGTTTAGTTTGAAACAACCGACACTCATATACCCTAACTCAGTGGTTCTTAACCTTGTTGGAGGTACCGAACCCCACCAGTTTCATATGCGCATTCACTGAACCCCTCTTTAGTGAAAAATAAAATATGATTTTTTTCAAATTCAAGACATAGATATGGGATATTGGTGCACAAAATGAGCCGTGCATGTCACGGTGGAGGCTCTGCCGAACCCCTGAGACCGACTCACCGAACCCCTAGGGTTCGATCGAACCCAGGTTAAGAACCACTGCCCTAACTGCTTTCAGTAGCACTACCTTGATTATCATGTACTGCAACCAGAACTTGCCCACCCACCCACTTAAACTCCCAAGTATAAACTCTACAGATGATAACGGAACCTTAAGTAACAACTCTGAGTAAAACGTACAGATATTTGTGATAAAATGAGTAAAACATCAGACAAATAAATACACAAGTAAAGCACAGATACCTGAAATTTCTCCTTAACTACACCTCTGTAGCTAACACATACTTCTGGTTAGCTCACCTACCTAAGAGCAGTTAGCTACAGGAAGGCAACCAGCACACCTCCCACTAACTGGCTGACTTTACAGCGCTAAAGCATAGCTTTTGACCCCAGGGTGAGTACTCACTAATGAAATATGTGCATTCCAAGAATTTAAGCAAACTTCTTCCTACCTTACCAACAGACCACAGTATGTACATATGTATATTTAGTGTGTACATGTCTATAAATAGGAATAGTAGTGGTACAATAGCTATATCAAGCTATATAGTTTATGTCTTCCATATTTCCAACTATATCCATAATCACATACTGTGTATGCTACCATTGTATATAGTGTATTATCTTACTTTTTTCATTGATTGTACTTATTTGTATTTTTGTATTTCCTTCTGATATCTGTACCTGAGCTGAGGTGACGCAAAAATGTCCCCGTTGTGGGATCAATAAAATCTTATCTTATCTTATGGCTGCCCCTTACAAACAGAAGGTTTAACAGCTGGTATCTGGGGCTCTTATGCTTGCAGAAATATGCCTGAAAGGATCATATCATGATCACTATACTGATTAAAAATAGAAGAAAAATTGTGAAAAGTTTAACGCAGCCTGTGCTTTTGACTCAGAGGGACTCCGTGTTTAACGTGAACATCTAGCTTTATGAGAGAAAATAGGGAAAATCAGAAAACATATTTTTCTCCAGACAAACTGGCATCGTTGAGTTAAATCATTTTTATTTATAAGGAAACATTAACCAGATCTCAGTATAAGTGCGTGGGCCATAACTCTAAATGACATGTGGATTCTTTAACAGGTGCAGTGTGCAGTCTATTAACGACTGCATCGTTAATAGACTGCACTTCAGCAGACTGCAGTCAATCCGGAGGTGGCAGAGTCAAAACAATTCATCACTTCTAAGAGACAGAGGAAGGACACTTACCCAAAAGTGTAGGTTTAAAAAAGTTATAGTGTGGCGGCGCAATCATGGATCCCTCTGATACTTTCTTTGTAAGGAGTTTGGATAGCTTTCGTGCATTCAGGTCAGCTCGCTTCATGATAAATTCATGAATGAAAATCAACACTTAGAGGAATACGCCTGATGAATTCAAAGCTTTTGCTCATATTTCTGCTCTGCAGCCGCCGTGTATTCTGCCACTGGTTTGGCTGTAAATGCATACTGATGAATCCCCACTCAACAGCCACTGTGTCCTTCAGCCGTCCCTCTGTCTTCACGAGGTTAGGCTTTAAACTCCGAGCTTCATATTAAAGCAGAGAATGTGGATTCATGATGTTGCCACAGCAAATATGCATCAAGAACAAAACTTTCAAGGGAAAAGCATGCAGTATAGATGGTTTTTGGAGATTTGTTTCTATATCCTTGAATCTCTCTCTGGGGATATTATGTAACATGTAGCTTATAAACTACAAGACAATCTAATATATTAACAGCAAGAGATTTAAAACATTAAATCTTCCACCTCTTTCTCTCACAAAATGTCATTGTTACAGAAGCACTCTGTCTCCACTCAGTGGGTCGGGCCACATGACCCTGTTTCAGGGTCCAAGCGTCTCCTGTGCTTTTTATAAGCTTGTTTAATTAGTGAATGTATTTATTTTTTTATTCCCATGCAGGCTGACTAACCTGAGCCCAGTTCTGAGGTTACTTTTGTTAAAAGGAAGTTTTTCCTTCCCACTGTCACCAAGTGCTTGCTCACAGAGGGTAATCTTTTCTCCCTTCTGTTGTGAGGTCTTTACCTTACATGTAACACCGTGAGGCGACTGCGGTTGAGATTTGGCACTATATAAATAAAGATGAATTGAATTGATTTAGGATTTCAGTGTGGATAAATGTTAGGACCACACAGTAATGTTTTAATGACTAACTTGTCATGTCAATTAGAACCTTAGGGTTACCTCTGCTCCTAGAGACTAGGTTTGAAAGATGCATCACGAATTGAAGCGTTAAAAGAAACTAAAAGGTCTTTTAAATAAAAGAGATGAACCTGTAAATGAGTCTTTCTCCACAAACGCTCACCTTTACGACAGACACGCTTTAAACAGCGGATGCTGTCGTTTATCCAGGGCGAGGGTTTTGTAACAGGGGCTAGTCTAGTTTTAATAGGGCAAATATTAAATGATGTTATCAGGTTATTTTGGTGCTGCATTGAAGACTGAACATTTTTAATGGAAAACCTGTGTTGAAAACTGGATCTTCATGGACAGACATTTACCTCACAAGGAAGGTCAACAAAGATATTAATTGTATGTTCAACACTTTTAAAAGCCTGACTCTTACTTCAGATTAATAACGTTCACATCCGGGGTTTGGGGGGGGGTTTGCTGATTATCGTACCTGTTGTGCAATTTGTGCACCATCCCCAGCCCACAATTTAAAGAGCGTTAGACAAAAAATTCAGGTCCCTCAGTGGGACTTTTTGAGCTTCAGCAGTGGGTGATGATGAAGACGGTCTCAGCAGCTGTTTTTAGTATCCCCAGATCTGAAAGGCCTCAGAGTGACGGGCAAAACACGACTGGGAGATATTCTGTCACCCACTCCTTGGCATTCACCTCGCGCTCGTCTAAAATTCATCGACTTCCCCTCAAGTCTTGGCTTCAGAGCCGTATCACCTGCAACATCAATCGATCGAAGCAATACTCCTGTCAACTTTGTCAGAGCAAAAAAAGATTTCTCATCCACTTCTTTGTTCCACACGTTGCCTGATTTTCCGGATAATACTCATGTAACTGCAGTTAGATGAGCGACAGCGTTTTAATCTGAGGAGGACAAAATGAGACTTTCCGATGAACAGGGACACGTTTGTATCCTTCTGCATTGAGACAACGGCATCAGCTGTAAATATCGAAGTTTAGGCAGAGCAGGTGGAATATTTGCAGCTTTAAGACACAACTAAGAACATTCATTAGTGATGTGCGGATCGATCCTGAAATATCGATTCCTCCGATACCAATCATTTATGTTCTAGAATCGATTCTCACATTAAAATATCGATATTTTAGTAATTTAGAGTAAATTTGTAGTTAACAGGAACACAGTGGAAAGAAACTATAACATTCGGATTGTCTACATTCAAAGGAACTACTTCCTCTTCCGCCTTTCATAGTCATGTGCGAAATACTGCTGTATAAATGTCTCGCAGCCCCTTGGCGTGCGCACTCACAACAATGGCTGAGCGTAATTGGAAATTAATTGGAGTCATGTGCGGACGTATTTTACCTCCACAAACAGCTGAGACGTGGTTTGCGATACATGTGGCAAAAAAGTGCTCCAAGAGTGAGGTGTTGTGGCCACACTAGGGAGACATTCAAAAGGGCTGTTGGGGGGGGGGGGGGGGGGGGGGGTAAAATACATTTTACAGGGTTTATTTATCGGATAAAATACGTTAAATGTCACCATTATTATTGGCCGGCCTGGAAACAGCGGGGGTGTCCAAATTCAGAGGCTGCTTCCACCTGAGGACCCGGCCTTCGCGGTCTAAAGCCGGGTAGTACGTCACGAGCTCCCTCGGTGGAGTGAAACTGCCGTCTGCTCCTTGCTATCTAAAGTATAAACGGCCGCTGACGTAAACTCTTGACCGTCTCACACTTTGTTTAATTAGTTTTCTGTTTGACGTTTATTCAGCTGTGTGAAAACCCCAGAGGAACCCTCCCGAGGGATTAATAAAGTTAAATTTAATCTAATAACTTTAATCTCAGCCAAACCGATTTACTCACGAACAAATAAAACACTCAAAATAACAATAACATTTTTAAGTTATCAAAGTAACTTATATATCATGTTTAACCCGAGTAGCGAAAGACCGCGGGGGTTTGAAGACGATGTGTCGGCTCAGATATTTGAAGTTTACACAGCTACACTCTCACCTAAAAATACGTTTTTTTGCGACCCAGAAAGAGAAATAAGAGTAATATTAAAACTAGAAGCTGCCGCCATTGTTGGAAACTGGAATTGGCTGGGCCGCGCTATGAATTCTGCGATATGGTTTTTCAATTTTGTTGTCTGGGTGGAAAATCGGGAGAAATTCGGGAGAATGGTGGCTCCGGGATTCTCCTGGAAAAATCGGGAGGGTTAGCATGTATGGTTGTGGCAACATCACTAACCTTGTCAAACACCTCAGAGTAAATCATATCACAGAATATGACGAGCGTATGTTGAGACGAACTGTAGAGGAGGACAGGGACAGATGACGTCTCTCACAGAGTCCTTCAGTGCTGCAGGCAGGCAACGTGTTCAAATAGACACAACTTCAGTTTTTTTTATTTCTATATGATGAACCCTACATTATTAAGTGATAAGAACAAGTAATCTGATGTCCTGTAATCATTATGATGCTATAATTTGAGATACAATAAATAAAATACGTTTTTGTACAAAGTATCGGTATCGGATCAGTATCGTCGATACCACCCTGAATATTACTTGGTATCGGATCGGAGAGAAAATCAGTGGTATCGCACATCACTAACATTCATACAGCAGGCAGGGCTGGTTTTCTCATATCTCCCTTTAATTCCCCTTCGTTCGCTCTCAGCCTGCTTGGTGCACTAACGTCTGGAAACATTAGCAAATGTCTTTTTGTCCGCTCTTAACTGGAGAGATAACTTGAGAGCGTTAACCGTGTTTCAAATGAAAACTACATTTTCTTCTGACTTAAATTTGAACTGATGCTTTACCTTTTAACGTCCGCTTTCTCCAGCAGTTTGAATATTTAACAAAATATATCCAGAGTATGTCTGCTATCCGGCATTAAACCCACTCTACAGAGATCATGTCTGGACATAGTTTAATGCACTGAGGCTCCGGCCTCCTCTCTGGCAGTCATCAAAAGTTATTCCTGGAAACACTAAAAAGCATTAAGTGAAGTGGAAATGGGTGAAGTGGGGTCAGGTATAGGGAGTACAGCAAAAAAAGGTAAATTACCACGTTCTGTCACGTAATAACTCCTGGAATGTGTTGGATATCGCAGATTGATTATATATAACAGCTGAAGAGTTTCCAAGGGTGGAATTTTCTGTAAAATGTATCTGGCTCGGAGTCGCTGGCTCTGCTCGCTGACTGGAGATAGAGAAGGAGTGACATTTAATTTCACACTTTTGTCCAACATGGGGGTGTATTTTAAATGAATCGCCTACACTGTTAAAGCACCACAGAGGGATTAATGGCTGATTTATCGCGCGTTTAGCTCGAGGATCTCAGATTCGTGTGCGAGGAACAGCAGAAGCTGCCGGCGGATCCGGGTGTTAATCGTCCTCGCAGAGCTGAAGTCTGCCCTTGTTAAAACATGACCTTTGGAGTAAGGCTGCAGGAACAGGACGCTGTTAATTACTTCTTTATTTTAGTGGAAGCTTACTGAGTTCAAAGCATTGTTTCAGTTGTGTGTTCTAGAATAACAAAGAGTCCTTAATGACTCGGTGTCATTTCTGAACACTTCAACTGTGAAGCAGCTTCAGCAATGCTCCAAAAACATCTTGACCTTATTTATCATAGGGTGAGATTTTGTTCTATTGCCATCAGTTCCTGTTTTTATTCGGTAATTCTTGTTTCAAGTCTCCAAAAGTTGATTCTGTTCATCTGGACGTAGCGTTTTCTGGGATAAACGTTTCGTCACTCATCCAGGTGACTTCTTCAGTCTCAGCTGACTGCAGGTTTCCCCAATCCTATAAACAGTACATTTGCATAATGACTGAAACCAGCCCACTGAAGGAACAATGGGCTGGGAGGTCAGTTCCTTAATCATAATTATGCAAATTCTCATGACCATTGATCAACAACCACTGATCAAAGCCCACTGATCAATGGTCATGAGTACCATTCACAGACAGTTGGGGAATGGTTGCAATCACAGCATTGTAAGATGGCGAAAGATGTACCCTTAGGCCCCCTCCTCCATTCAGAGATGGTCTTTCCCTTTTCACGTAAATGGCCTCCTTGACTCTGCGCTCAAACTCATCATTGAAAGAGTGTCCACTGGCCTGTAGGTGTAAATAGACTGCAGAGTCCTGGCCCGACGAGGTCGCTCTTCTGTGTTGTGCCATCCGCTTCGCCAGAGGTTGTTTGGTTTCCCCGATGTATAAATCCTGGCAAACCTCCTGCACTTAACAGCATACACTATGTTACTCTGTTTGTGTCGGGGGACCCGATCCTTGGGGTGGACCAATTTTTGGCGCAGCGTGTTTTGGGGGTTAAAAGCCACAGAGACCCGGTGTTTAGAAAAAATGCGTCTCAACTGTTCCGATACTCCTGACACATCTTTCGCCATCTTAGAAATGCTGTGATTGCAGCCATTCCCCAACTCTCTGTGAATGGGACTCATGGTCTTTGATCAGTGGTTGTTGATCAGTGGTCATGGGAATTTGCATAATTATGATGAAGGAACTGACCTCACAGCCCATTGTTCCTTCAGTGGGCTGGTTTCAGTCATTATGCAAATGTACTGTTTATAAGTTTGGGGAAACCTGCAGTCAGCTGAGACTGAAGAAGTCACTTGGATGAGTGACGAAACGTTTCTCCCAGAAAACGCTACGTCCAGATGAACAGAATCAACTTTTGGAGATTTATTTTCCTGGATGATTGAGAATGCATCAAGACGTTCTTGTTTCAAGCTTTTGCTCACTTTTCTTTTTCACTTGTTCTTCATAAGCCAGATACTTCTCTGTGTACATACTCTGCCCAGTATCCTTCTATTGCGAGGCTTCCAGGCATTTCTCCTGCTTTCCTGTGACTTCTTCTGTAAGTTTAGTTTTAAAATTCAGTCTTTTCCTTTTATTTTTCTTTATTTCAAGTTTATTCTCTTCCTGTATGGACTCGGCACGAGTTTTAGACGTGGTTCTTGGTGTCTGAAACCTGGACTGAAATTATGTTAATATTTTACTTTGGTGTCCTGCATTTGAATCCTTTTCTTTGCACCGAGTTGTTGCATTATTATTATTATTATTATGATATTGTAACTGAGGAGTTGTGGTAAATATATGACGTGCAGTTTCTGTCTGGATGGGATTCTTTTAATATTTTGATCACTTTTTGCTTCCGTCTTTGTTCCTCGGTGTACATGCAGACTAAATAATTCAAAATTCGAAGTAAATAAGTTATTGGATGAGAAATATCTCGCCTGTTGGAGGAAAACATAGGGGTAAAATCCTAAAATGCAGACCTGGGAGCGGGACTTGCTGGCCCTGATGTACTCATTACCTGCAGGGCCACGTGCTGGGGTCAGGCGCTGTGCAAACTAGGTAGTGGGCAAAGGTAGGGACCTTGGCTTCGTGACCTCCAGCATCGCAGACTCATTCAGTTAAACTACTGAATGCCAAATGCACAAGTGGTGAGGGAGCAGATGCACACCGGGCTGTGACTGCTTTCCAAGCTGTGATGCTACATAAGTGATAAGCTGTTTGTGAAAAAGGGTTGTTATGAACCTGGATCACATGTTTGTTGGCAGATCTCCGTGATAGCTTCATTTGAGAGGACTGCTGCCTGTGGATAAGCTAAATTAAGATGTTCACGAGTTGGTGCCAGAAGCTTATAGGTACATATGTAGAAACCGAAACATGAAGCGTGCTGGGAAGAAAGGCGTTCTTTTTTTTGACAGTGGTGCCAGGAAAATAATTAGAGCTTCAGATGATGTGTGCCAGCTCGTGCTGCTGAATTTCAAAGACAAAACTCAGGATTCCTGGAACAACAAGTCTCGTCCCTTCCTGTTGCCTCAGTGCTTTAACAGTTTGAGCTGACTGAAGGAATCACCTCCTAATATTTTATTCTATTTACTTTTATTAAATTTTTTTCATTATGTCCATTCAGTGCGATTACAATCAGTAATTCCCTCTTTAGTCTGCCACTCCTACACACACAGAAACCAACGCAGCTGTTAAAGTACAATTTTATATCCTTTGGATCCATCTTGCTGTTTTCTACAGCTATATCTGGCTGCTTTATATTAATGTATTAATTACATACTGCTTGGTTTTATCTATTATAATATATAATAATAGATTATAGTTTAAAAACTGCAAAATAATTACTAAATAAAGCTCTACAAGAGGAGAAAGTACTGGAATGTAGAAAAAAACGACATTAAACTTTGGTACAGTCCGAATGCATTGGTGTGGGGGGGGCAGTCATATTTCAGGCTAGTGCCCTCCCCACAGACTCGCCCCTGCTCAGTCTCGTCGTTTCCACCTGCATCATTTGTAACTTGGAAAGACACAAAAACTCTCTAAACTCGACTGTCAGTGGGTCGGTAAAACTGCAGGTGAGTCTCAGCTCAACCGGCCAGCTGTTTACTCCTAACAGCTGCATCGTTCAGGGCTGCCCTAATCAATTACACAGCGAATTCCACCTCTTTCACACCAGCTGTCGGTTTGAAGCACATAAGTGCAGAACAAAACGGTACAGACATTTGTTTGTACCTGCAGCCATTCAACTTCTACTAAAGCCTGCATCAGAGGATGCTCTTCACCCATGGATCACTTTAAAGGGGCCTAATTATGATTTACTCTCCTCTACTTCTCCTCTCATACTCTCTCTCACACACACACACACACACATGTATATATATGATACACATGACAAGCCCTTGATATATATTTAGACTGAGCACTGAAGTCTCAGCCTTGCTGTTTCGCCTGCTGCTCTTGTCGTTTTTTAACCATATTTCTGCCCGTGTTAAGGCTGTGTTTCTTAGTCTGCGTCCTTGTGTCTTATTTCCTGTTTTATTGTGAAAGTCTATGTCTTATGTCAGTGTGTGCAGCTTTGCTCCCCCTGTCTCGTTAGTCCAATTTCTCCCAGCTGTGTCTCCCTCCTGTTGCCCATTCCCTGATTACCACCCTGTGTATATTAGCCCTGTGTTTTCCTGTGCTCAGTGTCGTGTCGTACCCTCAGAATTATGCCTGTGTTTTCAGTTCTCAGTGTCATTGTTCAGTTCATGTTTTCGTTTATCACAGCAATAAAGCTAAGGTTCTCAGTTTCAACTCAGTCTCAGAGTCTCGCGTTTGGATCCTCCTCTCCATCGGCCTGCACACAGAGCCCTGACAATCACAGTATAACCAATAAGTACAGTAACTTTGGAGACGATGTCTTCTTCACAGCTAAAGTTATGGAGGGATACAAAATTTTTCAGGCTGTGTGGCATCGGCTGCCAAAATGTGTGCCCCCCATTTGCTTTTTTAAGACTTCTTAATTTAACATCTACATCTATATATGTAGATGTGTGTTCTCAACAATGTGTGCGATAAGAACACTAGCTGTGGACCTTTAGTGTCAACTATGTACAAGCGAAACAAATAAACACATCTTCTGGTGGTGGGCTTTTCACGCAGAGCTGGTGGAACCACCGCAAACACATCTCACACCGAATCTATAAAAAAATAAATAATTAAAAATCCCAATGTTAAAATTTCATTTATGGGAATTGATCGTAACATTTAGCAGTCTTTCTTGATGTCATTACCCATTTATTGTCAGTTTCATGCTCTTCTTCCCCGCAGAAATGACAGATGTTTGTCAAGTCGTCTGTTTTAAAAAGTGAAAAAATAGCACATAGAGTATACTACCTACTGCACTTATTACTTCATTCAAAGAACTATATGGTTTGTTTCTACAGCCATCGTGAGAACATGTGAGAACATTGAATGGTGGAAAATGAGTTACCTGTCTCTAGGAGGAGAGTGGTGGCAATATGCAGCCTTTGTGTGTTTATGGCCTTTTTTGTAGACGGAAAGTCTTTTTCGCAAGATCTTTTCAGCAAACTGAAAAAGAGATTCTAAGATGACTAAATAGGCTAATATGTTATTTATAGTAATTTGTTTTCTGTGAATCAATTTCTTTCTTTTATTGTGTAATTATCTTATATTCCTTTTCCTGTCATTTACATTTATTACAACACAACATTTCCAATATTCTCGTATATATGTATGTATTACGGTTAAGACTTGTACTTTCAATGCAAAGACTCCACGTGAGGCAGCGTCCACTTGTTTTGGGTGTTTGACTGTGTCACAAGCAGTGTTGGTCAAGTTACTTGAAAAAAGTAATCAGTAACTAATTACTGATTGCTTCCCCAAAAAAGTAATCCTGTTACTTTACTGATTACTTATTTTCAAAAGTAATTAATTACTTAGTTACTTAGTTACTTTTTAAAAACACGATGTACAACCTGAATAGGTGATAAAGTGATAGATCTTTCAGCCCAATTCTACTTTTTCTGCATAATCATCATACAAAATGTAATCAAATGGAAAAGTCTCTTTTTAAAACTTGTTTTATTAGTTTTAATCTTTTAACTTTATGCATCAAGCAAACATTTAATTATCTGCAACATTCTCTGACTGGAAGAAATTAGTTTAACATTTAAACCTATTTTCTGCACATTCCAGAACATAAAATAATTTTTTTGTGTTTACACTCAGTCTTTCAAATAGATGCAAGTAAAACACAGCAGAAAATAAATAAAGTCAAAGACTAGCGGTCCTGTTGCTCTATTTTCACCTGTAAAGCAGGAGTGGGGTAGGCGGAGGGTTACCCTGGTGCAGGTGTGCAGCGGTCAGTGGAAGAATCCGCGAGTTTCTCTGTGAGTTTCCCATTACGTCGTAGCTACTCGGTGCTTGTTTGGAAGTTTAGGGGTTTTTTTCGCTGTAAAAAGAAGTTTTCTTCCCACGCACAACGGACACTAATGTTTTTGTCACTTTTTATGGAATCAAACTCAAAGTAAGGTCAGTACTTCCACGCTTTAAACGCTGCACGCTCATACTCTCTCTGCACTCGATATATGATCCATTGTTGATCTGCACACAGCTGTTGTCACGAACGTCGCACTCGCTTACGTCACTGTCATGAGACACTCGCAAAAAAATCACGGTTTTAGTAACGCAGTAACGCAGCGTTCCTACGGGAACTAACGGTAATCTAATTACCGTTTTTGCAATAGTAATCCCTTACTTTATTCGTTACTTGAAAAAAGTAATCGGATTACAACGCGTTACTGCCCATCTCTGGTCACAAGTCCATCTTGAGATGTTGCATCCTTTTTTTCACATGAATGCCCTGAAAAACAAGTACAATAAAAACAAATAACATGTTTTAAAATGTTGGTGACACAAAAAGGTGAACAGTATGGAGAGCTTAAGTGTCTGTTGAACATCAAGTTAGGAACACTGTTTTGCTAAAATCATAACTTTTTAAAAGTCTACAACGCATTTCCGTGGACAATTTTCCTCCCATGATATAGAAATCAATCACTTACACAGTACACTTTGAAGAGATGTGGAGGAGGAGCAAAGATGAAATTCACACATGTATAACCTATGTGACCTTATTTTAGACATTTGTCTGATGTTTTAGTGCTAAACCTCCGCAACACTTTATGCAACTACTACACATTATTCTCCCCGTGCTATATTTTCTAATGTAAAAACATCATCTCATACAGACATCAGGTCCTGAAATAAACATTGAAACACTGGGAAACTTCTCTTTAATGGCAAAATTAACCCATAACACCACAAGATCAGAAGGCCAACACAAACATTTAAACCTGTTGCTGCTAGTTTTTTAATTGTGAGTACCATTTTTTTTTTTTTTTTTAAATTTTGATTGACATCATACTTATCATTTACGGAGCCCGCAGGGGACATGGGAGAGAAAAAAAATTAAGACGGACTTAAGTTTTTGCAAGATCTCGCAAAAGTTTTAGCCGCATTCTTCGGAGGCCGCCAGCTCGAAGCCGACCGGGAGGTCGAGGCACGATGTGCCGGGAAAGCGGTGTTCCTCCTGGCTGTAGTAGGTCTCGACCTCCCGTTAGCTTCGAGCTAGTGGGTGTCAGATCTCCGAAAACGTCGGAGCACTTTTGCATATATGTGATGTCTTGTAAACCGAGCAGGTATCTGACGTTTACACAACTACATTCACGCCTCAAAATATCTTAAAAGTGTATTTTGTGACCCAGAAAGAGTAATATTACAACTAAGTAGCTGCCGCCATTGTTGGAATTGAACTTTTGCGAGATCCCGCAAAAGTTTTGCAAGATCCCGAGTTTGTTTTGCGAGATCTCGCAAAAGTTTAATAAAGGGTCAAAATAAATTTGAACAGTTATCCTTACCTTGTTGATTCCAAACTATTTTGGATACCTTGTTTAGTTTCTCCGAGTGGATCAAGATACAGCGACTTCTTTTCTTGTGGGTAAATGACCTACAGTAAAATTATGTGGAGAATTACATGAACATGCTGGGTCTGCTGTTGTGGTCTGTGAGGCTGGGTCATTTGTAAAATAATCAATAAAAACACATATGTATTGATGCCCATTGTTGGTTTCGGTAAGTTTTCCAATAAGGTCCATCCCAACCAGTTCAAATGGCTGAGAGACCTTAAAAACAAAATCATAATTAAGTTAATAATACTGAAATTAAACAGAATGCTAGTCTACTGTTAGAATTTTTTCAAGTATATAATCAGTAGGTTTCTAAGCAATGAAAACATTGTGTGATTAAATGTGATTATCTGCTATGGTCGATGACGAACCTTTATCGGAACGTATTCTGCTGGTTTTTTAATTGTTGCAGCACTTGCCTGGCAAAGTGCACACTGGGAAACCTAATCAAAAATAAAAGCAATTCAATAAGAAACACAAGAGTTGAGGATCAAGGTTTACATAACTTATTTTGAGAGATACAGAAACATTGCTGAGTTCCTCTTAAAATAAGTTAGCTGTAGTCGAATTACATAGTTTGTTTTGGAGTACCCACCCAATTATTGATGTCCACTGACATCCCTGGCCAGTAGAACCGCTTTGAAATGGCTTCTCTTGTTTTTGTTTGCCCGCAATGGGCCCCAGTAGGACTGGTATGAAAATCTGAAAAAATTGTGTTTGCCTCATCAGCCCCACAGACTACCGTTGTCTTTATGGTTTTGTCTGTGCCTTTGTAGCGCCAGTAAAACAGCTGCTCCCCTAAACATAAACAAGAAAATAGAGAAGTTTATCATAGCTGTTTAAACCACGACAGGCCTGTATGTGGTAAAAGTCATGACAATACATCTTGAATGTAATGAATCAATTATGTATGTGATATAATTTGGGGGGTGACTATTGGACTGGTTCTCTATATTTATGACAGTATGACTACTTCAGAAGCCAAAAAGATTATGCCACACACAAGACTATTACTGATACTAAAAAAAGTGATGGATGTGTAAAGTCATTATGACTAATGGCCTTCAGATATCATGGAGTTATTTTTAATACAAATATCAATTCAAAGTAGTTTAATTCCACATTTCCTGCTGTCAGGATGTAATTTAAAGACATAAAGACATAACCTTCATGCGCCGCGGCGCACGTGCACAAAAGGATCCAAACGCTGACTCAAGCGCTAGCAGAAAATGACACTTTATTATAACAACAAAAGGCGACCCGGGAAAACCAAAGGAGCAAAACGTGAAACTAAAAAACCCGGGGAAACAATGACGCAAGGAAGCCGGAATCGGGGCCGTGGGAGGCTGCAACAGAAAGGGGAGAAGATTACGAGGGAGCCGGGAAGCGGAGAAAACACATCAAAACTGAGTTAGACCAGTTGACTTACGATTAGAGCGGGACCGTGGGAGCTCGGGAGGGAAGTCCGTGAGAAGGAAATCCGTGGAGGTAGTGGATGGGCCAGATGATGTACCGGGTGATCCAATTGAACAGGAGGACAGGCAGGTGGCAGACGCTGAGCGCCGGATCGAAACCTAGACACAAGTAGACAGATTTAACGCAGCTCCAACAAGATATGAATGCAACGCTTTTGCGGGAGTCTAGTTACCACAGAGAGGTGATTAACGGACTGGCGTGGAGCATCCGTCAGCGCCGGGTTAAGTAGCTCTTCAGGTAATCACCCCGATGGAGAGCAGGTGTGCTGGTGATGGCCCAGCCTGGGCGTGTGGCTACCCGCGCATCACACATTCCACACACAGGACCACGGACCATGACAATAACAGCGGGTACACCTGCTTAAAAGGGTTTGGCACATACCACTCTAAAAGTAATTACGACATAATATATTGTAGTTAAGCTATAAAAGGACGAAAACAGTTCTTAGTTACCGCTGTCTACTTAATAGCAAACCTTAAAACTTTTACTTTAATAAACGCCCATGTGCCTATTAACCAGGGTTAACTAGGTCAAAGAAAGGTCAAGCTAATTAAATCGGTTAGTGCAAATTAAGACTACACATTATGCCATTGTATATGTGTTAATATATATGTATTGATGACATTTATAAACGCTACGAAGTTGCTGTTATTACCTTCAATGTCGTAAATAGCAGCTTTTCTTCGGAGAAGAAACTTCTCTTTCTTCGTGAAAAGCGCCGGATACTCGCCTTTCAGTTTATATGCAACCAAAATCTTGTACTCGTCTGGTTCCATCCTCTTGTGGCGTTTGTTATTTTTGAAAACAAATTGTAAAGTAATCTTCTAGTTAGCTCAGAGGCACTCTGGTTTTTGGTTCATGCGCACAACGTGAGCTAATTTGCATAATTGATGAGGAAAACCCACGTGACCGGAGATTTTGGAAAAATTTGACAATGTCGGAGTCGAGTAGGCCTACGAAAGGTTGGCCAAAACTAACCTGCAAACTTTTGAAAAGCCATGTTACTTACAAAGACGATAAATATATATATTTAAATGTTGTTTTAAATTGTATTTATTTACAAAGAAAAACTCTGTCAATGTGCATTATAGATTTGGGGGGGTACACCGGTAAGGTCAATATATGTTCATATCACTCTTTATAGCTTAATAATTTTATTGTTGATGCGCTCGGAGGTTATAGAAATTGCGAACAAACATCGTATTGAGTGACTTTGCAGACATATGTGCTATGTAAAGATTCGCTAATTCTTTCGCACAACTGTAGGGAAACCTGCCTACGAAATGGATCAAACCAGACTGGGTACCAACGCTGCACATGGGGCACTCCGAAATCCGAACTTCACATTCTGACCGTCACAGACGGCAAACGCAACGACAACAACAAAGAGCACTAGTCGGAGGTAAACACCACCCCCACCCCAACCAAAGGGTTTTAAGTAATATCTTGCCCGATTATCAATGTAGTAGTTTGCATCTACTTTACAATTATGGACACATAATGACAACGAGATTTTTGCAATTCATTGATTGATGTATAACATTAATTGTGGTGGGGGGTGGACAATGGCTATTATACTCGATGCACTCCAGCAGACTTACCTTGGTTTGATGAGGAAGTACTCACAGTTTGTCGGCTTGAAAATAGCCAAATCTTGCACCCAGCCACTGGATGTGCACCTCCAGCGATTTGTAATTATAAAACTGGTTCGCCATGTATGCGCTGACTCCACAAACAAGGTACGTAAAGATATCAGGGTAGGACAATGGCGGTAAGTCGTCTGGATCTCCAATCCACTGGCGTATTTCATACGGGTCCACATTTGCGATGCACTCTATTTTTTGCAAGTACCGTCCTTTTTCTTTTGAGCTGCTTTTAAGCATGTTTCTCGCAGTCATCCTTCCAACACAGTCTGTTTGTTTTGATTCGTGGCCCAGGAAAATGGCGCCGCGCTCCCACAATACCTTGCGGCGTGACGTCAACTCCAAAGCCCTATAGGTGCAACCTGAAGACACTTACCTGAATACTCAGTACTAAATAATAGACAAAACAATGATACCACTCACCAAAAGTGGACAAACTTCATAGATGGTCTGATAGTCCAGTTAACTGTCATATTATTTGTCACATAAATACAATGAAGTGCTCCAAAAGGTTCCAACAGCACAAAGTTCAGTTCAGTAACTCCAATAAGCAGAAGCGAGATCTACCAGATCTCTAACATCTAAAGCCAACTGTGGGCATATCTACTGTGATATCACCCACTCATTTGTGAAATCCTGTTATGAAGCTTCGAGATGGCCATTTTCACCATCACCATCTTGGTCTACTTCAGGGGTGTCCAAACAACGGCCTGCGGTCCATTTTTAATTGGCCCGCAAGTAATTTTATAAATAGAATATGGCCCGCACTTCAACTTTTGCTTGAGTGTATTGCACTTCTTAGTTTTAACACCAGGGGGAGCTGCTGTTGATCAAGGCAGTTGCTCCACCAAAAAGGACACAGAAGAAATTTACCCCAAGTTACTAAACATGGCAGAACCAAAGAAGCGAAAGGTAGAAAAGTGAGTGCAGAAAATTTCAGACACGGTGGGAGAGTGAATATTTCTTCAAAGAATTCAAGGGGAAGTGTGTTTGTTTGATCTGCACTGAAACTGTGGCAGTTATGAAAGAGTATAATGTACGACGTCATTATGAAACCAAACATCAGGCCTATGCATCCAACACTGGTGCTGAGCGAGAGCAGAAATTAAAGCAAAGGGTAGCTCTCCTGCAGGGTCAGCAATAGTATTTTTTTCGTGCTCAAATTGTCCAGGAAAAGGCTCCAATAGCCAGCTATGAGGTCGCCCAACTCATCGCAAGACATGGCAAGCCTTTTTCAGATGGAGACCTCATAAAACACGGCCTCGTCAAAGTCACCGAAATAATGTGCCCGGAAAAAGTGCAGGACTTCAACGTCAGCATGTCCAGAAATCCAGCTGTGCGATGCATTGAAGACTCGTCAGTCAACATTAAACTGCAACTGACTGATAAAGCTGTGCTTTTGAGTTTTTTACTCCATTGCATGACATGCCACAGACACCGCACAGCTGCTAATTTTTTTGCGGGGAGTGGACGAGAGCACGAGCGCTTTAGGTGAGTAAAAAATATATTCCACAGTACCCGTGTGTTAATAAGCATGCACGTGGAGGTACACATGCTTCAAATATCAATAATGCGCATCAATTATGTCACTACCCTGCTTTTGCGCACCACTTTCTTTATATGCACAGCGCACGCACACATAGTCAGCTGATCTCATGTGATGCAGATCTGCTCCTTGATCAAGTGACATTTGTCTGGATTTTTGGCACGAGTGGCGATCAGCACCGCAGCTGGATGGCCCGATTTACATACCCAGCGCAGCTGATACTCACCAGAATAATTTACTAAAATTATATGGACGCCTGTTATTAAGTTCAGTTCAGTCTGTTAATGTTGATAATTGATTCAAACGGACGTTAATAGATGTTTTGCTAAGTCTAATAACTTAAATAACAAGCTTGAAATGTACCCGTCCCATTTTCCCCTTCATTGTTTTTTCTCTGTGCTGTAAATCTTCCGTCTAAGAAGAAATCTGAGGCTGCTGTTCTGAGAATGAGCTACCAAAGCTTTTTATGAATAAATCAATAAAGATCCATTTATGGAAAGCTGTGATGAAGGCAGTTTTGTCTTTAATTATATTCAACAATATAACACATTTGACCACTTTTAAGTGATTTTTCTAACTTTAATACAGTAAAGTTAAGGTCATATACCTAATTTCTAGTAAGTGGCCCAGACCCTCCTATATTTTTTATGTATGTGGCCCTCAGTGAAAAAAGTTTGGACACCCCTGGTCTACTTAAACCAGATGTGTTTTTTAAGCTATGGGTAGCACCCCCTGGTGGCAAGTTAAAAATAATGCAGACCTGAAAGCATCTGTTACTCCGTCTCTGGACCTGTCAAATCAGTCCCTAGCTCTAATATCCAGATACAAGAGTTATTAAAAATTCACATCCAGATGTTCTGAACTGTCATATAGGCAAAAAAGTTTTTATAGGAAGCTGTAAAAAAAACAGTTTCTGCTGTAAAGTTGTATATTTCAACATGGGAGTCTATGAGAATTGACTCAATTTTGGAGCCAGCCTCAAGCGGCCATGAAAGGAACTGCAGTTTAGTGTTCACTTCATTTTTTAGCATTGGAGGTTGCCATTTATCACCAGATGTTGTTGATCCCAACTTTTAGGTGAGTGCATTTTAGCAGCAGCGACTCTGCACAGTCATTATTGTACACGGCTCTCAGAACAACAGGATTTGTGATTAGTGTTGAAAGAAAAGGTTGTTGACCTCAGAGTTGCAAACAACACAGCTTTTAAAATGTACTATTAATGTGACATTGTCCCATTTTTCTGAGCTCAGTTTATACCTCAAAGAACTTCAGCAAATCTTGAACAAGATAAATTGTTTAAAGGGGTTTTTTTAGCAGCAAATGTAATAAAAATGTGACAGAATGCAAAGAATGAGTCGACTGCGTCTCTGTTGAAGAGAGTTTCTGCACTTTCCAGCTCGCTGACAGTGATGTAGCATTAAAGTCTCTGCTGAATGACCTCTGCCCAGCTTTATGTTTCCAGGCTGGCTCTCATCTCATGAGGAGTGATTGTTTTCTGCTCTGAAGTTGGTCAGACTGGAGTTCAGGTGTGCAGCTCAGGACATATTGCGATGTTACATTAAAGTCTAACCTATTTAAAGAGGGGGAAAAGTAGGACTGAAGATGCACTGGAAGGCCATGGAGGCAGAGGTGGTGCACATACAGTGTTTTTGAGCTTTAAACTACACGATATAGCTGTAACTTCATAAACTTAAATTCGTACACGTTTTAATTAACCTGTTAAGCCCCAGGACTTTTTGAGAGGTTCCTGCTTGACAATGACATGCCCAAAGGGAATCGACCATTTCATCAGAGGTGCAAGCATCAAAGCAGATGCCATTGTGCCAAAGTAACTGAGGACAAAACACTGAAAAATATTAAGAGTTTTTTCCTGGCCTGGTCTTTTATAATAATAAACCCTGCAGAAGATAAAAAACTGACGAAAACCAACATATGGTTACTACCTGTGCAAAGATTGTAAATTGATTTCACTTTAGCAGCATCGGACTCTCAAAATGTTGATTCTGTTCATCTGGACGTGGCGCTTTCAGTGGGAAACGTTTTGTCATCCAAGTGGCTTCTTCAGTCAGTACAGACAGCACTAGGTATGCACCGATACCGATTCTGGTATCGGGTATCGGGGCCGATACTGTAAAATGTGTGTGTACTCATACTCGTAAAAGTTAACCGATACCATGAACCGATACCAACTTATTTCATTAATCAGAGGGTGGCTTGTCATTTCTGTTGTAGTTTTTTAGATTGGCCACTAGGGGGACATCACGTGCTAAATAGGCACAGGGTTAGGCGAGTGAGACTGGCAGCTCCAGATAAAAAAGAGAAACTGGAGGCTGCTGTAGCTAGGCTAAACAAAATGTCAGCAGTGTGGACCGGAACAGCCAACTTTAACTCAGGTTTTGGAAAAGCGATGAAAAATGTCAAGAGAAAATCCACGGGCAGTTAAAATAACAGAGGCTCTGACTCATTTTATCGCTCTGGATGACCAGCCAATGCCAGTCATGGAAAACATAGGATAGCACCGTCTTCTCAGCATACTTGAGCTGTGATATGAAATAATAAATAAACAGAAGTGTTTATTTATTATTCTGAAAGCTCGAGACAGTGCCAATAGTTCAGTGATATTTTGTTACATTACAATGTGGAGACTCTGCAATAATTTAACAGAAGTGCTTATTTTTCACTTGAAATTTTTTTGTGGTCATTTTTATTAAGATTTTATTTTTTATCGGCAGAGAATAAAATAAAACCTGTCTTCCAATTCATTGCATTTGTGTGTGTGTGTGTGGTAGAAGTATCGGTTTTTGTACTCTGTATCAGCAAGTACTCAGATCCAAGTATCGGTATCGTATCGGTTTGAAAAAATTGGTATCGTTGCATCCCTAAACAGTACATTTGCATAATGACTGAAACTAGCACCACTGAATGAACAATGGGCTGTGAGGTCAGTTCCTTGATCATTAATATATATAAATATATATAAATTGTCATGACCATTGATCCTTACCTGGGCGATTGAGCTTGCATCAAGACAAAGTTACAAATGTTTTATTGTGCAAGTTAAATTTGCTTGGGTATTGAATTAGGCAGAACAGCGGCCAACAACACTACACAACGGTAGACTGGTGTGTAACAACCAAGCGAATATTTAAAAAATAGAGATTTTTGATGGGAATCTGGTCTCGAAGTGAACTGAGAGAGAGCAACAAGTGTGATTTTATCGTGGTGGAAGCCAGACGGCAAAAGTGAGAGGGAATTTATTACAATGTTTTTCAAATGTGAACCGTAGTTTTGGTCGTCTTTTGCTGCTAGTTCCGAATTTTGGTTAGAGAGCGATGAAACTTGCAGCTTTAGGCAGTGATTTGTGTTTTTATCGTTTTGCTGAATCTTTTTACCTGCTCTTTAGTCATTTGCTGTTTTAGCTATTTGGTGGTTGCTGAAATGGTTTTATAAGCATTCAAATGTTCCAGTCACTTTCATGGCCACAGGAGTGTAAAATCAAGCACCTATGCAGTAGAGATGGACCAATCCAATATTACGAATCGGTCCAATACTGGCCTAAATTACTGGATCAGATATCGGAGAGAAATAAATGTAATCCGATCCGAAGTATCACAAAATCACCTCACAAAACGCGCTACTTGGTGTAACCCAGCTCAGCACGTATGTGCAGTATGTGTCACGTGATAGAGCGACTGTTGTCTGCGAGACCTGTCGGCGGTCTGTTGGAGCATTTGGAGCTTCGCTACATGCTTCCAAACCGCGGCATTTTATCTGAGAGAAAACTATCCCAGAGAAGTAAAGCAAGTGTGTAAGTTAATCTCTAAATGTTTGCAGAGTATTCCCAGGTTAAGCTTAATAACTGATATATGGAGCCACAGCTGGACTGGCCATCAGAGTTCCATATTGAGGTGAAAAGGAAGCGATTTGTCCCGGACTTCAGCTAGAATGAAAACAAGACACAAAGCTGGAGTTATTCTCTCGTTCTCTCCCCCTCCCTCCCCAGTTCCATCATGAAACTGATCAATGATCAGCTGGTGTCACGGCTGTGTGCGTGCAGGCAGGAAGAGAGGACCCAAAATGCAGGAGTCACGGAGGCAGAAGTAACTCAAAGTACTCAGCTTTATTGCTGCGAAGAAACTGAACAAAAAACAAACTAAACTGGGAATACGGAACAAACTAAACAGGCCGGCAAACAGAACACACAGTGAAAGTGAGGGTACAACGCGACAAAAAGGATTTGAAACTAGAGATTAAAAACCTTAAACCCATCAGGAAAGTGGTGTTGAGGTAAGTGACCAGGGGAGTATCCATCCATCTTTCTATCCATCTATTTTCTGCCACTTATCCAGGCCAGCTCGTGAGGGGATCAGCCTGAGCAGAGAAGCACAGATCTCCCTCTCCCAGCCACCTCGTCCTGCTCGTTTTGGGGAACACTAAGGCATTCCCAAATGAGAGACATCTTTCCAGCTTGATCTGGGTCTACCCCGGGAAATCCCCCTGATAGGTGTTAAGTCAAATTGTTGAATGTTGTCATTGTGTTCCTTAAATTTGTAAAGTCTTGGTTCAAACTATAGGATCAAAGGCATTTCTTTGTCTGACCCCCTCCCCAGCCTCTCGAGGTTCTGGGAGGAGTGTTTTATCACAGACACATCCCATGTGAAGATTCTGGTTGATGTAACCTTCCTGCCCTTTTATGGTTTCACCTGTGTTGTGTATGGTGAACCAATACAGGGATTGAACCATATATTGGGTGTGGGGGAGATTACCCTCTTCTGTCTTAGAACCATTGGGGGCTTTTACGGTGGGAGGTGCTTGTGTTGTATTGTGTAAACTGTAACTGTCATGTCTTTAACCCTTTAAAACCGGTCAGAGCAGCACGCTCTGTTTTGCGTAACTACTTTTAAATCCCGGTAGCTCTGCAACCACGTGAGCTAGCACAATAATTTCTTTTGCATATGAAACCGGAGGAGTTGTACTTACATCTTATGCCATCAGCTTGTCCTCAGTCACAGTTTCCTTCCACATATAGCTTTGCAAAACTTGCATAAAAAGCACTTGCAGCAACAAAAACATAATATTCCAGAAACACGCTTTGCCGATCCGATCAGCTGTTCATAACAATTCCTACGTTGGAATAGACGTCAGCGTGAATTTTCACATGTCCGCCATGACCTGCCCGAAAGCAGAAGTGACGTAATTTTCTCGGAAATGTAGTTTTTTACCATCAGGGCCTCATGAGCCTATACTGGTGTTTTTAAAAGTTATCTTTGACTTTATGACTTTCTGTGTGGTTTCTGGGATGCTTAGGACTCATATTGCACTGCTGGAAATAGTTTATTTTGATGCACATGCTGCTTTTTTGCAAATTTGCATTATAATATTTATTTTTGTTTTTCCTGCAGTGTATAATAATTGGTGTATTTTTTTTTTGGAGGGGGGGGGCATTACCCAAAACTTGCAACCATAGGTCAGGGTGGGGATGTACACCGACTGGTAAATAAAGTAACGTGTAAGCTGTACGTCCATTAACTTCAATACAAACTGACTTCTTTTTAGTCGCCCTCTGTTGGTCATTAACCCTTTAAGACCTACCATAGAACCAAGTCTGCCAGAGCTTATATTATATGTTTACATGCTGTGGAGCCATTTTTGGGAGCATTTCAAGTTGCTATACATCAATACAACCATTATAGCCCAGATTTTAATAATATGTCTGCATTAAGTGCATAGTAATTACATAAATTGCAAAAAAGTGCAAAAAAATTGAAAATCGTTTTTGTTTTTTTAACATATATTTCTAGTTAGAGAAATTTAAGAGGCTTATCCCTCAAAACTGTAAATACAAAAAAGTTGCACAAAATAGTTTCCCACCACAGGAAATTTATTTTGAGTGTCTTCATAGTTTTATTTCTGAAATACACCAATTTTTATACACTGCAGGAAAAACGAAAATAAATATTATAATGCAAATTTGCAGAAAAAGCAGCATATGCATCAAAAGAAACTATTTCCAGCAGTGCAATATGAGTCCTAAGCATCCCAGAAACGACACAGAAAGTCAGAAAGTCAAAGATAACTTTTAAAAACACCAGTATAGGCTCATGAGGCCCTGATGGTAAAAAACTACATTTCCGCAAAAATGACGTCACTTCCTTTTTTGGGCAGGTCATGGCGGACATGCGAAAGTTCTTGCTGACGTCTATTCCAACATAGGAAGTGTTATGAACAGCTGATCGGATCGGCAAAGCGTGTTTCTGGAATATTATGTTTTTGTTGCTACAAGTGCTTTTTATGCAGTTTTTGCAAAGCTATATGTGGAAGGAAACTGTGACCGAGGACAAGCTGATGGCATAAGATGTAAGTACAACTCCTCCGGTTTCATATGCAAAAAAATTATTGCGCTAGCTCACGTGGTTGCAGAGCTACCGGGATTTAAAAATAGTTACAGATGAACAGACAACAGATGAAATGCCCAAAGCTGCTTTCTTTATAAAGCCCTAAAATCATGGATGGATGATAAACTTCCTCCAGCCTCTGTCCTTAGCTGGTAGTCAGTGAAGTTGTATTTTCAAATATGCACCAATGAAGACTCTCCATTCACAACATGCTGCAGGAGTTATGATGTTGTGGTTTCATTTTGCACTTTGCATTTTGCATAAAGTGCAAAATGAAAAAGATAATTCATAGTAAGTTAGATACAGACAGCTACCAGAGACACATATATATAAATGCACTTCCTTCTTCCTGCAGCTCTCCCCTTTCTGTAAACAGATGTTTTATGCAGCTAAAATTAAGTCAGTTCCAACTTTTATCTTCATACAGGATTCACACCTCCTTCTCCCACATTAAAGTCCTCCGCTTAACCCATTGCATCACCATGTGTTAGCTTATGTATGAACTCATTTCACCTGATCTGGTCTAAACAGACTTGTGAGTGGACAAAGTCTCCTGTCATGCAATAGATTTCCTAAAGCCTGAAAACACAGCCCAGAGGCAGAGCAGGGATCTACATCTCAGGCCACATATGCTGAGAGAATATTGACTTTTTTTTTTGTCCAGTGGCAGCAGAATCATGTTGCCTACCTCAGCGTTGAAAGCTGATTTTACACATTAAAGTGTATTTCCATGTCCTGCTGAGTGCTACTTCATAGCGTGGGATGGGAGTGAAGACTAGAAATTTGAAAATGAAAAAGAAAAATCTGCTGAAGTGGAGTTAGAAAGCAGAGAGCTTATCAGGTTGCTGGTGCCTGCTGCTCGGGTCTGCTTGAAGCTAGCAGCTGGAAGCTACATTAGCCTCTGCTTGCATAATATGTTGCATAACATCACAAACCGAACTGTCAGAGCTTGAGTTGCACAGTGAGCAGACCACAAGCAGGTTTTGACAAGATGGAATAATGCGTAGAACAAAATATAAAAATATTTCTGGCTCCTGACATAAATCAGTTCAATGTAAAGTGAATCTGACAAATTTATATTCAATATATTTGTGGGGTCACCTTTCAGTGTCGTGTGTTGGCCTTCTGAGGCTTCCCTTGGCTCCGTCTCAAAGTAAAAGAAAGCTCAGGTCAAAGGTTGTCTAGTGCTCCTTAAATACGTGAAATGAAATCCAGAAGAAAACATTTCAGTTGTAAAGTCGTCACCAAAACTCGGAGAAAAAGATGGATTTTTCTCCTAGTTGGATTATGGATTGCAGCAGTTTTGTGATGTGAAATTTATATTCACAATAATAAATTTGCTTCTCTTTGATTTGGGGACGATTTTAATTACAATAACAAATTTTATCCATTACAGTCCAGCATGGGAGCAAAGAAATTATTGCTGAGGTGCAACAGAATCTGTGCCATATTTCACTTTTTGGTTGAATGCACTAAATAATTTATCATCTGACAGACTGGCAATCCCTCTAGAGTGTGTTTGATAGTGTTTTCTAATATGGGAGCAGAGCTGAAAACTGTGTGCTGAATATATATGACTGCATATATATTTCATATTCTACTGTAATAAGGGCGATTGTTGATGTCTGGATCTTGTAATTAACTACGGTAATTACATACTTATTTAGCTGTGAACACTATTTTTATTCTTTGTTATTCTTTTTGGTGGTGTCTTTATGCCAACACCACAGAGGCTGAAAGTAAGATTTTAAAAAAAGTAATTTAACTAGAACATGGCTATTCAACTACGAAGTTAGTTGGGCCAGATTTTCAAACCGAGGAATTTATCTGGGCCAGATATTTTTTTTGAAGCCAGTAAGCAGCAGATCATGATCAATTTCAAACCCACACAACTGTATTGAAAAACAAGTAATTTTTTATTCCTTTTCCCCTGTAAATCTGGTGACCTCACAAATGCACACCAAAAGGTCCATTTAAAAAAAAAGGGAGCTATAACTAAACTATTTTTTGTACATTTGAAATAATAATAATAACAAAAAAACATTTTGATAATTCCCTTTCAAATTAAAATAAATATTTCGCTGACCACTCACTTTTCCTGCCATGGATGGAGCCCCATCCGTCACAAGTATACAGACACGCTTCATATCCAGACCATTTTCCTCAAAAAAGAGCTGAAATCTTCTCAAACATTATTTCGCCAGCTGTGTGTCCCTCTAACGGTAGTAAGCCGTGATCTTCTGCTATAGACATTACATCAGTTTTCTTCAGGTCATCTAACAGCATTTCAAACTCGTCTGACGCCAGAACTTCAACTCTACGAATATTTGAACTGTCCTACAGGGGCACGTTTTTAATAGCAGATGTCACACTTACTTTTCACCGCATCCACCACGTATGCAGTATTTCACTGTTTCAGAATCTGTGAAAGGCCTTTTCTTCTTCGCCAAGAAGCAAACATGAAGGGAAGATGCTGCAGCTCTCTCTTGGGCTGTACAGGACCCACCATGGCAGTACAACTCCGGTTGTAAGATTATTAAACTCGGTAAAATGAAGTATTTGTCAGTCCGGGCAGGGTTAAACCGACAGTTTTCATTGTCAATTTTGCGCTTTTGGAGAGAGAAAGACGTGCTGTTGTCGCATCATATATTACGATGATTGTTTAATATGATTACATCACGGTGCATTGTGGGTTAAATATTGCTAGGCTACTAGGAGTGTTGCATTCACAGTCTACACTACGCTGTAGGAATTTTTAAAATTTTTTTAATTAATTAATTTTTTGCGTTTTCTCTGTGTTTCTGCCAGGACCACAGGCAGGGCCACTCGCAGGTTGCTTCTGGGCCGCATTTGGCCCGCGGGCCGCCATTTGAATAGGCTTGAGCTAGAATATAGAATATACCAAAAGGGGCTAAATGTCACGGTCCTGGGTCGGTGACTCAGTGTTTTGAGTTTCTTGTGTCTCTGAGTTTTTATATTATGATCTTAGTTCTCTTTGTTGCCCCAGTTTATTCTTTAGTCTTCTATTCTCTTTAGTTTTCTGAGTATTTAGTTAGCCGCCCTCTGTGTCTCCCTGTGTTTCTTAGTTGCTCTGTCTCCCCTAGTCAAGTCTGCGTCTATGTTACATTTCCTGTTTTACTTTGAAGGTCTGTGTCCTATGTGAATGCATTGAGTTTCGCTTCCCTTGGGTCTCGTTATCTCCGATTTCTCCCAGCTGTGCTCCCCTTCTGTGTCTCATTCCCCTCGTTATTTCTCAGTGTATTTAAGCCCGGTGTTTCTCTGTGTCAGTGTCATGATCTCCCTCATGCTGTGTGTGGTTCTCCCCGTGTCTCCTGGTGTACATTATAATTAGCTTTCCCCAGTTTAGTTTTGTGTTGTTTGTGATCTGTTTTCCAGCAATAAAGCTGTGCTTTGAGTTTAAGTTCTGTCCCCGTGAGTTTGCGTTTGGGTCCAATTCCTGCCTGCCACACAGCTGAAACATGACACTAAAATAAAGATGAAGGATGACGACCAAGGTCCACAAAGACAAATCCAAAACTAAGAAAATATGAAAACTGCAAAAATTCTCAGTGTATCCTTCCATCCATCAACTCAAACATCAGCCTGGGGTTTATCAGCCCAGCTACGAGTACATTCACATGAGAAAAGCTGGAGTTCGCAGCATATGGCCAAGCATATGTTTACAGCCAACAGGGGAAAAAAAAAAAATATATATATATATATATATATATATATACACACAGTGGGGCAAAAAAGTATTTAGTCAGCCACCAATTGTGCAAGTTCCCCCACTTAAAATGATGACAGAGGTCAGTAATTTGCACCAGAGGTACACTTCAACTGTGAGAGACAGAATGTGAAAAAAAAATCCATGAATTCACATGGTAGGATTTGTAAAGAATTTATTCGTAAATCAGGGTGGAAAATAAGTATTTGGTCACCTCAAACAAGGAAAATCCCTGGCTCTCACAGACCTGTAACGTCTTCTGTAAGAAGCTTTTCTGTCCCCCACTCGTTACCTGTATGAATGGCACCTGTTTGACCTCATCATCTGTATAAAAGACACCTGTCCACAGCCTCAACCAGTCAGACTCCAAACTCCGCCATGGCCAAGACCAAAGAGCTTTCGAAGGACACCAGGAAAAGAATTGTAGACCTGCACCAGACTGGGAAGAGTGAATCTACAATAGGCAAGCGGCTTGGTGTGAAAAAATCAACTGTGGGAGCAATCATCAGAAAATGGAAGACATACAAGACCACTGATAATCTCCCTCGATCTGGGGCTCCACGCAAGATCTCATCCCGTGGGGTCAAAATGATCATGAGAACGGTGAGCAAAGATCCCAGAACCACACGGGGGGACCTGGTGAATGACCTGCAGAGAGCTGGGACCAAAGTAACAAAGGTCACCATCAGTAACACACTACAACGGCAGGGAATCAAATCCCGCAGTGCCAGACGTGTTCCGCTGCTGAAGCCAGTGCATGTCCAGGCCCGTCTGAAGTTTGCCAGAGAGCACATGGATGATACAGCAGAGGATTGGGAGAATGTCATGTGGTCAGATGAAACCAAAGTAGAACTTTTTGGTATAAACTCAACTCGTCGTGTTTGGAGGAAGAAGAATACTGAGTTGCATCCCAAGAACACCATACCTACTGTGAAGCATGGGGGTGGAAACATCATGCTATGGGGCTGTTTTTCTGCCAAGGGGACAGGACGACTGATCCGTGTTAAGGACAGAATAAATGGGGCCAAGTATCGTGAGATTTTGAGCCAAAACCTCCTTCCATCAGTGAGAACTTTGAAGATGAAACGAGGCTGGGTCTTCCAACATGACAATGATCCAAAACACACCGCCCGGGCAACAAAGGAGTGGCTCCGTAAGAAGCATTTGAAAGTCCTGGAGTGGCTAGCCAGTCTCCAGACCTCAACCCCATAGAAAATCTGTGGCGGGAGTTGAAAGTCTGTGTTGCTCGGCGACAGCCCCAAAACATCACTGCTCTTGAGAAGATCTGCATGGAGGAATGGGCCAAAATACCAGCTACTGTGTGTGCAAACCTGGTAAAGACCTATAGTAAACGTTTGACCTCTGTTATTGCCAACAAAGGTTATGTTACAAAGTATTGAGTTGTATTTTTGTTATTGACCAAATACTTATTTTACACCCTGATTTACGAATAAATTCTTTACAAATCCTACCATGTGAATTCATGGATTTTTTTTTCACATTCTGTCTCTCACAGTTGAAGTGTACCTCTGGTGCAAATTACTGACCTCTGTCATCATTTTAAGTGGGGGAACTTGCACAATCGGTGGCTGACTAAATACCTTTTTGCCCCACTGTGTGTGTGTGTGTGTATGTATGTGTATGTATATATATATATATATATATATATATATATATATATATATATTAGTGCTGTCAGCATTGATCTCATTAAAATTACATTAACGGCATAACCGCATTAACGCGGCAGATCGCCGAGTGCGTGAGGCTGCACGGCATTAATGCGTTAGCGCTGTTAGCGCCATCCAACCTCACATTGGACGGCACCAAAAATGCCAAAAATGTCTGGAGGCGGACACTTTCAGCACTTGTGAACACTTTAAGTTTTGTATGTAATAATTTATAATAATATTTATAGTAATAATTTACTTATTATCGCCTTTAGAAATCCAATGATTCTTTTTAATACACCATGGCTGTGTCCCAATTCAGGGTCTGCACGCTTGAAGTACGCGCACTACGTACGGTGCGTACTATAAGTACGAGAAGTGCGGAAGTGAGAGGCTGATACTAACCACGAGAAACGTTACATACATGAAGGAGAAAAAATGTTTTGTTGGTCGTTCATTTTTGTCATGACATCACTTTGATCAGTTGAGTATCTGAGGCTGAGACCACAGGACTGTAAAACATGATTGTTGGGCTTCATTTCTGTACCGAACAGTTATTTCAAGAGTAGTTAGTAAATAACAATTAGCTCATGTTGTTCATGAGACAGATTATTATGAGTGATATATATATATAGGGAGAGAGAGGCTTTAAAACAAAGTTAACGCTGTAAGTACAAACATCATTAATGTCACACAACTTTGCCAACATGTGGCCAACAGCAATGTTTTAATGTTCTTTGTTATTAAACATTCGCACATGAATAAGTGACGTCATATTCAGTACTTACTTTTGACAGTTCACTCTTCGGCCGCTCCCTTCTGCCGTATTTTGCGGCAAAATTATCCACACCCACCGCCGCGCTATGAATTGTGGGATATATGGGACCACGAAGCGTGCACCGGACCACGCTTGATATTTGGGGAAATCGACGGCGCATTTGGAGTTTGCATTTGAAGTACACTTCAAATTGGGACAGCCGTCGTCGCGTGGCGGTGACGTAATCACACTTAAAATGCGTACTTCAAGCGTGCAGACCCTGAATTGGGACACAGCACATATATATAAAATCAGGGTGGGCGTTGACCTCAAAAAGAAACCCTACACAAAACCCAAGATCACGTCTCATTTGTGGCCATTATCTTAGGCACGGAGAGCGTGGTAGAAACAAAAGGTTTCTGCGATTGGTCGGCTGACTGAGTTACTCTGGCCTGATCATTACAGACATGAAAAAAACCATGAAGACTCCATCACCATCGGTGGCTGTGGAGGACTGAGAGGTGGAACGGCTGCAGGCGGGAAGGTGAATGCTCCCTCTAGTGGGGCGTCATGCTGTGCCGTGATTCGAAATCGGTGGTTCAATATGGAGTAAGACACTAAACAGTCTTCTTTTTCCCTAGGAGTATTACAAGACAACATAAACTCTCCCAGTGAGAGTAGCACCGTGTTACATTGAATTCAGACACAAGGCTTTAACTTAGCTGCCAATACCGCCCCAAACAGTCTGCAGACAAGTAACGATTGAGCTCCTGTCTGAAACAAAGTGGTCTGAATGCCAGCCCAAACCCACTTATTTCATATACAACACTATTTATTTCTCTTATCATGGGGAGAAATTACATTTCTCTCACAGAGCTGACTAATAAATTGACGCTGACTGTCTTCGGTGCTCATAAATGTTTGATTGCACATCTGTTATAATGTGTACACAAGATAAAAACTGTTCCGTTGTTGATAATTCAAAAGCAAATAAGTCATTACAGCTACTACTTCTCGGATTACTGTGCTGCATCTGATTACTTTTCTGCAGTGATTGAGCAAAGCACAAATCGCAGCTGTCATCGGAGCCTCTGCGCCCTGCTGATCTGAACAGTGAAATATTGTACAAATGACCTCAGTCGCTCGCTGGCGGAGGGTGATAAACTTTTCTGAGCTAAATATACCAGCACATAGAGAGAGGGGATGGGATAAAATAAAACATATGCAGAGAAAAATTGGTTTGGAAGCTAAAGAGGGGGGAAATTCATGATCATGATGCATGTTTTGTACACATGCATGCATCTAGTATTAATTCAAGAGGCATAAGTATGCAAATAAAGTCATAAAACTTAGCAGCGCTAGCGATGTATGAGTCGAACTCAAATAGGCTTTGGCGACACGAGGCCACATCCGTCAATTATTCAATAAATATGCGCACTGATAGTTAAACCCGGTCTGCCTGCAGGACAAACGAAAAACTCTTCTGCTTGGCAACAAAAATGTCAGGTTGGATTTCGGCTGCAGTTCTGAAAACAACGAGCATCAGCATAAGAGTTCAGAAATGTTGATCTGAAATGAGCCAAATGGTAACCAGCGCCTGCTGAGCTTCATCAGCTCACGTCTGAAAGTTATTGTAGCAAGAAGAGAGTCAAGTATTTGCACAGTTAGTCTTTGTAAATTTACAAAGCACAGTACAGCACCACATCAGATTCTACATCAATCAAAATGGGATTCAAAACTTTAGCATTAACGGGCGAGGAGTTAGTCTTATACACAATTCCCCATTTTCAAAGACTTAAAATGAGGATTTAAATCCACAAACATTCGTTTTTTTGTTGTTGTAGATTTCTCAGCTTTGACACGACTGTTTGAAACTAAATGTCACAGACAATTCATTTATTTATTCATAACTAAAATAATGTGATCATAAGTAGTAAACATCAGCACATTTTGTCTTAATTTAGTGATGCAGATCTGTAGCAAGTCTTTGTATATTATATGCTGTATATTTTTATCATTCATATATGCATGCCTCAGGATCTGAAACCTTTGGTTAAGGTTATTGGCAAGTTAAAATATGACAAATAAAATCAAGCTGTCTCTCTAACAAAATATCAAACAAAATTCTTGAGTTTCCAGATAGAAGCAATAGTACCATAAGGCGCTTTAAGCGAAACAAAACAGTCAGATAAGTCAAACTTTACTCAAATCCTTCTTCTTGCTTCCTCCACTTCTGTAACATTGATTCATTAATGTTGAATTCTCTGCAGCTTCTCTATTCCCATGTTGTTGCAGTATATTAATGACTAACCTCTTATTGTGGATGGATTATCGCAGTTGTTCTCCTGACTGAAGTTTGGTCTGTTTACAGCCTCCTGCCATGCAACTGCATTTAGTTTTCTGTCTTCATTTATGTTGGAAGTGATAGCAGAGCTGTATGTTTTAATTTTTCAGAAATCTCTCAGTCAGAACATGTTATGTCATGTTTAGGTGGAAACTAGCGAGCTAATTTCCTGCTAACTTCTAACTCTGTTAAATTTAATAAATTCTGTTTTCATGGATGTTAAACTTAACCCTTTAAGACCTACCATAGAACCAAGTCCGCTGGAGCTTATATTTTATTTTTACATGCTGTGGAGCCATTTTTGGGAGCATTTCAAGTTGCTATACATCAATACAACCATTATAGCCCAAATTTTAATAATATGTCTGCATTAAGTGCATAGTAATTACATAAATTGCAAAAAAGTGCAATAAACTACAAAAAAATTGAAAATCGTTTTTGTTTTTTTAACATATATTTCTAGTTAGAGAAATTTAAGAGGCTTATCCCTCAAAACTGTAAACACAAAAAAGTTGCACAAAATAGTTTCCCACCACAGGAAATTTATTTTGAGTGTCTTCATAGTTTTATTTTTGAAATACACCAATTTTTATACACTGCAGGAAAAACGAAAATAAATATTATAATGCAAATTTGCAAAAAAGCAGCATATGCATCAAAATAAACTATTTCCAGCAGTGCAATATGAGTCCTAAGCATCCCAGAAACGACACAGAAAGTCAGAAAGTCAAAGATAACTTTTAAAAACACCAGTATAGGCTCATGAGGCCCTGATGGTAAAAAACTACATTTCCACGAAAATGACGTGACTTCTGGTTTCGGGCAGGTCATGGCGGACATGCAATAGTTTGTGCTGACGTCTAATCCAATGTAGGAAGTGTTATGAACAGCTGATCGGATCGGCAAAGTGTGTTTTTGGAATATTATGTTTGTGTTGCTGCAAGTGCTTTTTATGCAGTTTTTGCAAAGCTATATGTGGAAGGAAACTGACCGAGGACAAGCTGATGGCATAAGATGTAAGTACAACTCCTCCGGTTTCATATGCAAAAAAAATTATTGTGCTAACTTACGTGGTTGCAGAGCTACCGGGATTTAAAAATAGTTACGCAAAACAGAGCGTGCCCGCTTCTACCGGTTTTAATGGGTTAATTGTTACACCTGGTAAAGCAGCAACACTGATCATGTTATTAAAGATAAAAGAATGTAGAAAGTTTGTAACTCTCAGTGACGCCGCAGTGTTCATTTGACTTTGGGACCTGAAGTGAACAGAGTTTAGGACCCAGATTCCTCCGCGAGGCTCCTGACTACGGTAGCCGTAAAGCTCCAACAATCCATCAAGCGGTGCATCAAGTCGTACTAAAACATTTTTGATAGATTTGAGCGCCGTGTAGCACATAAAATGGTTTTGAGGTCAGTAGGCACAACCAGAATTCAAACATAAGGTGCACCAGATTATAAGGTGCGCTGCTGATTTTTGAGAAAATTAAAGGATTTTGTTGTTAAATATATGCATATTTTTAATTTTGAGACCTAGAGTTAGCTACCACTTTGACACCTGATAATAGTCTGATAATTTTAGGTAAAGTTTCAAAAGTATAGTGTTTTCCCATTTTCAGGTACACCAGCTTCCTTCCACAGTCCAAAGACATGCAGTTCATGGGGTTAGGTTAATTGGTATATCCCACCTCTCGCCCCGTGACAGCTGTGATGGCTCCAGGCCCCCCGCAACCCTGATAAGGATAAGTGGAAGAGAAAGGATGAATGGATCTAGAACCAAGATTGTGATGTCCAAAACGCCAAAACTGAAGCTCTAACAGAGGCTGCAGTGGCTGTAGCTTTTACAAAACACCCAAGTTCCCACTCCTCCACACTCAGTTGGGTTGATTGGGAATACTCCGCCACCTGGTGTTGCTGGCATGAGGTTTATGTTTTGCACATAGACCAGAGGAGGTAGTTCTGTGCCATTACGAAGCCCAAACATAAATCATAAAGCACACTTTGAATGTTATTCAGCAGCTTGCTGCGCTGCTGCTCGTCCTCAGCTTCCCTCTGCCGAGTGGACTTGAACTCCTTCTTGATTTAACCTTTCCCACTGCGGCTCTTCTACTCGTTGGCCAGACTACAGCCTTCACTGATGCCTAAAACAGCACTAGCAGAAATGGGATTTGAGCAGAGTGAAGACAATAGCTTGTGACATTACATGGAAAAACTTCCAAGGCTAATGTCTCCTCTCCTCCTCCTCCACCGTTTTCTCTCTCACACATCTTTGATTCTCTATTTCTGTCTCTCTCTGTCGGAGTGAACAACAAACCAGCTGTTTCTCTTCTCTTCCGTCCCTAAACATCGCTCCTTGTTCTCCGAGCACGGCACAGGTAGAGACATAGTTCTTGTTGCTTCATCATCAAAGCTCATACAGTGACAGTAGCCGACAATCCACCTATTAACAATTCAAACAATAGCAAAAACAAGCCTCTCTGCAGCGCTTGACATTGTTTGCAACATTCGTATTTTGCTGTATTTTTCCGTTTGAGCATGTGTGACCTAAAAATGCACAGCCAGGACTTGTTGGATTCCAGTTTATTCAAAGAGGAAATGTCTTGGGAACCAATTTGCCGGCTCTGCAGGACGGCATTGTTTAAACTCCTTCTGTAATGAAACGAAAATATTTTTAGAAAGACTTTTATAGACCGTCCTATCTTGTATTTTGGTGGTGTTACAAATATTGTGTGAGCTGCGCCCAGCTACCCGAGAACATTAGCTGTGGTTCGGGCACATGTGGGGATTTTTACTTTGTTATTCTGGCTGCGGAGCATTTCCATACAAAGAGAGCGACAACTTTCTGAGCCAAGACTGTTCGGCTGAAGGCTGAGTGAACTCCACGCAGAGATAAACTCGTGGTAATCAAAGGGAAGGCAGCGGGAAGAAAACAGCTGCCATTGAAAATAAGAAAAACTGCTACAAAAGGTGCAGTAGCTGGAAGAAGCTGCACTGAGAGGTTAGTTTGCATGGCAGTAATGAGTCAGTCTTTTTTCCTCTGCCACGACTGCCCTTTCCACTGTTCATGAACTGCACAGAACAGCAAACTAGTATCAAGATCTTGTCGTTTTTCACAGATGATGTGATCATTCTGGCTTCAAAAACCGATGACCTGCTCCTGCTGGGGTCATTTGCAGAGAAGGATCAGTCTGTAAAAGTACAGACTGCTGGAAGCAGTGAAGCATCTTTGGGCACCTTCTTCTCTCTGTGACTTTGCTCTCCACTTGGGGTTTCTGGGCTAGTGTGGGATCCTGTGACCTCTCTGTGTTTTGGTGTTTGGGCTCTGGTGATTCGAGTAACCTTGATATGAGTGGGGGTGTCTTCATGGCATGAACCACCACACTGCCTGTTGTTGTATCTGCCTCCTTCTCAGTCCTTGTTTAATTGTTTGGTTTTTAGATTTAATTATGGTGCATTTTGCCCACTTTGAAGGTAGATGGTTGCTGAGGGTGTTGGAGGCGGGATGTTGGATGTTGCACATGTTCACAAGGGGAAAAGGGCCCATTCACCTACAGCAGCGGTCCCCAACCTTTTTTGCCCGACAATATTTTCATGGACCGGCCTTTAAGGTGTCGCGGATAAATACAACAAAATAAAACTAGTACCGGTACTGAAAAAAAGAAGATTTATTCATAACACACGGAAACCAAGGAAAACCAAGTTAACGATAAAAACGATAACAAATTAACGCTGAAAACCGATAAAAACCCTGAAAACCATACATTTCACACCTGAGCCTCAACTCTCGCGGCCCGGTACCAAACGACTCACGGACCGGTACCGGTCCAAGGCCCGGGGGTTGGGGACCACTGACCTACAGGACTGGGACACCTGTCACAACTTTCCTGAAGCCCAAACTTGTCTGGGTCCTTTTCTCAATGAGGGAAGACAAATTTGTCTTTTGTGGTAAAAAGAGAATGAAGCATGAAGGCAAATGGTCAATCTACATTTCTACTTCCACCTACAACCTGGAGCTGTGAGTAATGACCAAGACCAGAGGTACAAGGTGCAGAAATGAGCTTCCTCTGAAGGCTGTATGAGATCAACCCTAGAGATAAAGTGAGGAGCTCATAGTTCAGGATGAACTCTCTGCCTGGGGAGTAGTGGTACTAACACCACTCGGTCAGGTCCTGAGGTGGACCAGCACCTTACCAGGATGAACTACTCCAAGGTGAAGTGTTTCAGGCTTGTCCTACCAGACTGGAGAGATTATGTACCTCCAATATAGTCTGAGGCAGATCATGAAACAGTCACCACCTCTTACCTGCCTTTTGCTACTAATACCAGAGACTTCAAGTCATACACTTCACTGATTTTTACACTTGATTTGTATCATTTTTCTTATGGTAATAATTTAAGACGTTATTCATTATCTTTTAAAATCATTACGATGACATTTGTGCATAAAATGAATCACTAAAAGTGTCTAAAAATAGTTTGCTAAGTGTCAGTTGCATAAGTGGCAGAAAATGGATGGATATGCAGAGGAAAACCTGACCCTTGTCACAACTTAACTGTCTGGACATACTGACAGACTGAGTCATAGTAAAATAGCGTGGGCAGTGATTTGGAAACAAAACAAGGTGAGAGCCAAGAGAAAAGTGTCAGCTGTCACCTTTTGTCTGTAACGACCTCCTCAGACCTTCACCGCAGATGTCCAGCAGCAGCACAGCAGGGACGTTATAATGCTGTACCTCCTGCAGCAGCAAACCTGACGACAGCCAACAAATGACACAGCTGAAAAGGAAGGACAAAGATGACAGTGAAACTTCACATTTCAATTTGAAAGAAATGATCAGAGAACCAAATGTCAGTGTACATGGAGCATGTCAAAGTGCAGCATATTACGCTACACTGAATAGAGTGTCTCTGCCTTTCTTCCATTTTATGGCTGTGTTATTCTCATCGTACTTCTATTATCCTCGATATTCAGGTGGCAGAGGTGAACTGGCGGTGTACCAAAGGCCCTGCCTCATGCTGCACGAGGGCTCCAGCGTTTGAAGTTTTATTTATTTATTTACACATTAATTCGTATCCTGCTTGGTTGTGTTTTTAACCAAGCAGCCGGGGCTTTGGTGTCCTAGCAGAACGAGAAGAGAAGAGTCAGAAAGTCAGAGAGCTGTCGCGGTCCCGTGCAACTTTCTGAATGTGGATTTGATTTTTTCTTGGTTTCCGTAGACAAAAACGTCCCCACCACCAACACCACGTATGCCTATTTATTCACGCACAGTACATGCACATTAGTGATGGTGAATTTGATTCTTTTTACTGAATCGAGTTTTAATGAGTCACTCACCAAAGTAAATCGGTTTTTGAGTCATTTGATTCACTGAGTCAGTCGACCAGAGAGTGCAAAAACTGTACATTTTCACTCAAACTTAATTTGTTTCTCTTTTCATGTAAATCCTACTGCTAAGATGAATGATTGTAAAAGAAAACAACTATTCTATAGAGCAAAAAAGAGCAAAAACATTTCTAAAATTAAGCAATTTCCTATCAAAATTGCTTAATAAACATTTTATTTTAATTTTATTTTATTTTAATATATTTTTATTTTTTATTTTATTTTTTATTTTCCTTAAATGTGTTAAATATATATTTTCTCATCTAAATGTCCACTGAGCTGTGAGCCAGGGGCGGTAATGCGCCTTAACATTGGTTGCCAACCAAGAAGAAGAAGAAGCTGTGAGCCAGGAGGGAGGGGGTGAGTGAGTGAGTGATTCGTTCGCTCGCTCTATGATTCAGCACAGAAGGGAGGGGGTGAGTAGCTGAAATGTGCTTGTCACTACCCGATCCGTACCGGAAACCCGATCGGTACCCCGCATGCGCAAATCTTACGTCACTTCCTCTCTTTGCCAACATTGCGACATTCAGTATATTTGAATGACACGGTTAGCGCCCAGTTAGCTCCTAGCATTTCTCAACAGCTCTGCCTCCTTTTCGACTGCTCGGGACATTTAAACAATGGATAATCCGTATACAAACAAATTCATGCTTTTCTCCTCAACAGAGAGCGTCCCCCGATTGAACAAAAGCGCCGTAAAATAAGAAGAATGGCGCCTAATTACAGACTTAATTATTAGGGGTGCAACGATACAACAAAATTCACGGTTCGGTTCGGTTCGATACTTTGGTGTCACGGTTCGATATTTTTTCGATACAAAAAAAATGTTCATGCCTTTTTATTAATTTGTCATTTATTAAATTTTCACGGCACATTCTGCACCACATCTCTGTGCGTTCATCATTTGTTTGAAGCCAGCTCACCTCCTGCAACCACTTTTCCGAGAATACGTGCTTCTTTTGTGGTTCGGACTCCTTCTGACATTTCTTTGGAGGTGGAGGAACATCACAGTAATTGCTTAAAGGAGCTTCTTCGACATCTTTAAGAGTTCTAAACAAATGTCTGTCCTCTTCCTTAAAATCTTATGTACGCAAACACGCGTTGCAACTTCTTATCTTGTGCAGGTTTTTATTTTGACAGCGAATGCGCACCTGCGGACCACTTATGTGCAGCCCTGGTTATTTAGCTCGTCATATTGCAGCCACAGAAATTCTTTTGTCCATGAAACCATAAAGCTGCACTTTCTTTTTGCCTTATAGTCTGATTTGTCATAACCTTTCCGTTTTGTCACTTCTTCACCCTGACCTGTCTTATTTGGCTCAGCAGAACTAAAATATATATCCTGCTGCTTTTACACACGCACTAACATAACGCTCAGCGATTCTCTGCGCGATCAACCTCTCACATGTTTAAGCTGCAGGAGATTTCACTTGTCATGTTTGCATAGTAAGCTAACGATTGATAAGACGATGTCAGAGGAATTGGTGCGCAAATTATCATCACTCACCAATCAGTACTGTCGCTTTCTATACACAGTTCACGCGATTGCAAAGTGAAAGCAAAAAACAAGCGCAAATTCAAACGCGATTTCAGTATGTCACATATTGACAGTGGCCGATGCCAATGACATAATTACCCAGCTACATTTCCGAAAGAATGCAAAAGCATTGACATATATTTTTCCTTCCTACGATAGGCCGACGGGCAGGGCAGAGATAGATTTTGGTAGCCCGACTGGAAAAAAGCCCCAGGACGTCGGGCTAGCGATTTTGCGAGCCCTGTATCTGATTGAGGAATCACTCATCTTTGGAAAAGAGAGTTTATTATGGAGAAATGTCTCTTTCCAAAATAAAAGCTATACTATACGCTTCTTCTGGGCTATATTCTCAGCAGCATATTAAACATATCAGGTCCCCATAAGGAGAATCATGTGCTAACGGCTGTCTAAATGACTCGGGTAAAGTTTGTAGCATGCGTGCTTGTTTTTGTCTGCTTCCACTTGTCTTTGCACTAGGATGATGTCGGAGTAAATGTGCAGTCATATTGGTTGTGTTCCCACTAGTGCTGTCAGCGTTAATCTGAAATGACGTTAAGGTCACAACACGGCAAATCTCCGTTAACGAGCTACCGCGGATCGCCTCATGAGTGGGGCTGGAAGACGTCAACACATTAACGAGCTAACTGCGCTAACACACTAGTTCCCACCAATTGAGCATTGCTGGCACATCCAACATACTGTTTTACTTTTGTCCATGACACGCTTACCTTCAGGGTCATACGTCACATGAAAACCAAAATAGTTCCAAACGCCAGATCTGAATGAGGGTGGGGGAGGTTCAATTTGCCATGTTGCAACGAGCTTAACTTCTGTCTAGCTAGCTTGCCCTGCGCTCAGTGAATCTGTGTTCGACTACTCCGCCTAGGCTGCACTGTCGAGCGCAGATCCACTGAGCGCTCAACACAGACAGCATTGTCAGAAGGAAAGTTGATAAAATAAATTAAAAATGTTGTATCGTTCGATACATATGCGTACCGAACCGAAAGCACTGTATCGAACGGTTCGATATCGATACGAGTATCGTTGCACCCCTATTAATTATATTGACTTAGCAATGTGTCACGTGAAGATGCAGCCAGATTAAGTGTTTACTGACAATTGACAGTGATAGCGGACATCATCATCACTATTCCAACAATCCTCTCCACACAGACAAGCATAAACACACTCGACTGTCACTAAATCAAATTTAACACACGTTTGTAATGACGCCAATTCAGTTTACAATAGGGTTCATTCGCTCGGTCAGCAGGTGGCAGTATCCTCGTACACTGGGGAGTAAACTGCCATTAAACGAACAGAAGAAGAAGAAAACATCTGCACATGCGCAGTAAGGATCGGGGAGTCCCGATCCGTGACTATCTTTTTATTTTTCGTTTTTGTCTACATTGTACTGAAATGCTTCATTATTGCAAACATTTTAAGATATACTTATTATTCTTAACATCTTAACAGATACTCTGACCCATAACTATCGTAAAACGCTACGACCGGAAGTAGACACCTTTCGCGCATGCGGGGTACCGATCGGGTTTCCGGTACGGATCGGGTAGCGACACCGCTGTTAGCATGTTAGCAGAGTGATGCTACTGTGAACGGAGGAGCTATTTTCTTGATGTGAGCTTCTACTCAGGGTTTTTTCTTCCAGTTCAGAGCAGAATTTTTTTTTGTTAAGATACTGGATGTTGTGTTTTTCTCCACAATTTTAATTATAAGCTAGATACATTGCTGCTAACAGCAACAGGGATGAGTCAGTGAGTCAGTTGGGCTTGTGAATCATGATTCACGAGTCAGTAAAGTGATTCTCGAGTATTGAACGATTCGTTCATGATTCGCGCATCACTAATGCACATACAGGGAAGTTATTTAAGATTTAAAAGGCCAAAAAGAGAACACATTTCAGGTACTATGCAAAAAAAATCTTTTTTTCTTCACTGGTTCAATTTAAGGAATAAAATCCTGAAATAAAGGCAGAAAAACAAAGCAATATGAACACCTAGCTTACCAAATTAGAAGGACTTTGTCACCAGCAGCCTAATATGTGCGTAAACCTACTCTTAGGCTGTTTGATATTCTTTCACTTGAACCCAACTACAGTACAAATGCATCGGGTAATTTTCCCAGAGGTCTTAGAATGGCTTCAGGAAATATTTCTTAGGTGTAAATCAAAGTGTGGCCCAATTTGTGCTTTGAGCTTCTTCAGATGCTTTTATTTTTTCCCCCTTCCCAGTTCTTTCTCTGTTTTTCTTTGTTTTTCTTCTTATCTTCTGACATTCCTTCTAATTATCTTGCGCCTGTGTCTCTTACATAAAGCACCTTGAATAACCCTTCGTATTAAACGTGCAGTATAAATAAAGCTAGCCTGCCTGTTCTTGTTGGGAAACCTGGAGACGGCAGTCACTGCACCGAAAAGAGCAACAGAGGAAATATGAGAACTTGGACTGTGGCTGATGCATCTTGAAAGGTGTAACCATCGTCTAATAAGCTCAGCAGGGCTCAGAATAGCTCCCTGATCAGACTGAGGTGGTGTGAGCAGGTAAATAAAACTGAACCAAACACATGATGCTTTAGAGAGCAGGGGTGGAGAGCATTTTTCCCCAGAGGAAAAAATACTGACTTAAATAAAGTGCATGTATCAACATTTGAATATGTTGATTTTTCTCTGTAACACACTTAAATTGTGTTATTTTAAAATCCACGCCTGCATCATTGGATGGAGAAAATGTTAATAATTACACATACAAATTCTGCTCATTGTTTTTCAGTCATCCAGACCACAGCAGCTACTGAATATGTAAAGTATTCTTGACCCTTTTGTGCTACCATGAAACCAGATGTCAGAAACCTGGGGGTATAGTTCGATGCAGCCTTAACCTTTTACGTCAAAGGTCAGAAAAATGTGCCGTCATTTTCCAAATTTCATCAACAAAATTAAACCAGCGCTTCCAAAATCTGAGCTTGGAATAGACATCAATCCTCTTCTCTTCTATCGCTCTTCTTACTGGTTTTCCAGATCCCATCACATCACCCAATCGAGGCTTTTCTCCATTAGCTCTCTGCACAATTTAAAAGCTGAATTCAAGACTTTGATTTTGTGGTTCGTGTGTCGCCGCACGAGGGTCAACGAGGCTGCAGGGCGGAGCGAGGGCCACCATCACAACCTGCAACGCAGTGAAATTTGACTCCATCCACTCAGTGAGCAGACAGCTGATACTTTGTTATTTATTGACGCAAAGCATTTACAGTATGATTTATTAATGTGTGTAATAAAGCTTTTAATGTTTTTTGGAGGAGTGTGTGTCAAGTTTCCGTTGAGCCCATCGAGTGCCAGCTTGAGATTTTGCCCACGTGTGACTTAGACTGTGGCTGATGCATTTTGAAAGGTGTAACTAATGTTTAAAAAAGCTCGGCAAGGCCCCAAATGGCTCCCTAAACAGACTGATGAGGTGGCGTGAGCAGGTAGATAAAACTGAACCAACAACACGATAGTTTAGACCAATGGGGGAAAAGCAAAGACCTGAAGAAAAGTGAGATTTTGTTGGGTGGTTTAATAAATCTGCCAGGAGAATTTAAGTGAAACCATACCACTGCAGTAATGCTGTTTCTGCAGGGTTTTAGTAAAGCTCTGTGTTGTCACCATGACCCAGTCAGCAGTTTTGACTCAGATATTTTTCAAAGGTCTCTGTGTTTTTTAGCTGCACAAGGTTTAATAATACCTCATTACTAATTTAACTGGTCTGAGAGCCTTTTGTGATGCAGTGCATGCTGCTCACTGCTCTTTGAGTCACTATGAACCTCAGCAGGTAAGAGGTTAATGTGGCCCCTTAGAGAGAAAAGCGTTTTAAGGTGATTTATAGCTTGAATGGCAAATCACTCATGTTGGAAGGAAATGTGATCACCAGCAAGAAAAAACTGCAGTCGACAAAAGTCACTGAGCCTGACGTAACCAACACCACGGTTCAAAAGTTTAGTTGGGCATAATTTTTTTTTTAATGAAAAGCATATTTTTTTTGGCTTCGTTAGATAAGGACAGTAAAGACTGATAGGCTACGTTCACACTGCAGGCGAAAGCGCATCAAATCCAATTTTTTTGACCCTATGTGACCCATATCCGATCATGGTGTGACAGTGTGAACGGCACAAATCCGATATTTTCAAATCCAATCTGGGTCACTTTCCTATGTGGTCCTGAATCTGATACATATCCGATGTTTTAGAAAGCGACTGCTGTGTGAACGGTCATGTCGCATTAAATCCGTCTTTTACGTCACTGACACAAGACAGACGCCAATTATCAGCCGGAGAAGCACGGGATAAGACATCGCGAACGCTTCCTGGCCATCCAGTGAAACTGCTGGGAAGACAACGTTGGAGAAACGTGAACATTTTATTTGTTCTGTATAATCTGCAGATTCTGACAGAAATCTGCAACTATCCTTTGAAGCACCGCTCCTCTAAAACAGCAATAAGGATCATTATTAGGTTATTTACATTATTATGTAAATAACAAAATAACTTAAAGCAAAAATTGGGAAACGTGAAGTCCAAAGTCTTTATATTAAGGGCCATCAGTCAAACAATACTGTTTGTTCTGGGTCTAAACAGAGCGCGTTGTGTTTGACGTCTTCTTTTGCGCATGCGGGCCGCTTTGAGCGTTCACACTAGAGCGCGTTTGCTGTCGCATTTTATTTGTAGTGTGAACGAGCAGACAAAAAAATCGGATTTGATCAAAAAATCGGAATTGAGCATTAAGAAAAAAAGTTCATAAAAAAAAGAAATCACAGCCATGTTGTGTGTCATCCTGTTACAGTGGTGCACATTCATGTTAAACACTTTCAAATAATGAGGTCAGTCCATGTGAAAGTAATCCATATGGGCCAAAAGCTCAGGCTTCCAACTGCTCAAAACACTGTTTCATAATTTTTCTACTCTTGTGTGTCATTAATGTCACTACGAACAGATGTCCAAAAACAGCTGATAGCCCTACCTGCTGTGGGCGACCAATGGGAAGAAGAATGGCTTTAGAAGCACAGGAGCTAAAACGGCTGCTTTCTGCTCATGGGAGCCCCGGGGATTATTAGTCTATCCTACTTAACAGGTAATGAGATCATGAAAACCCTGGAGATGATTCCTGCAATAGGTCCAGGTCACTTGCAAAGATTCAACAAGGTGCTGGAAACATTTCTCAGAGATTTTGGTCTATATCAGCATGATAGCATCATGCAGGTGCTGCAGATTAGTTGCCTGCACGTCCAAAATGAGAATCTCACATTCCACTAAATCCCAATGAATGCCAGTGTTCACACTTTGGAATACATCCACTGTGAACAACTGTTGTTGGATGGACAAAGGTGGTGAATTACAACACAACTATCAGCTACCCACAATGCAGTCCCCAAATCCTGTCCAAACCCCCATTTACACGCCTCAGGTATTTATATACTTACTTAGACTTAGACTTAGATCCTCCCGCGCCAATCGGCGCATCGGGCGACAAGAGAACACCATCGAACTCGGTCTATCGCGGCAGTTGTTGCTTCATCCCATGACAGTTCGACTGAACGTAAATCTTCAAGGAAAGTCCTCCTCCATGTTATTTTAGGTCTTCCTCGCTATCTCTTTCCATTCTTCGGGTTCCACAGAACCGCGACACGGGCAGGTCTCGGGTCCGGTAGCCGAAGGATGTGACCGGCAAATCTGAACCGACGCTTGGTGACTTGGACATGGAGCAGCTCTACTCCCGCACGGCGATATACTTCTTCATTGGTAACGCGATCCAATGAAAAAAAAAAATATATATATATATATATATATATATATACATATACAGGGGAAACGAAACTAAACACACTGAACATGGAACACAAGACTTTCAAAATAAAACAGGATGACACATAGGCTTAACAGAGGGGTGGGGGAAAGGCAGACGAGAGGGAGAGTAAATGTAAATAAACATAATATAAACTCTTTGTATGAACAAAGAGAAAGTAAGGAAGAATGTAGTGAGTATACTTTGAGATGGAAGATTTGTATACGATGACACTTGAATGCACTATAACAGGTTCTGTAGCAATGAGGGGAGCTACACAATTGATTGATCACTTCCTGTAAGCGACCACACTAATAGTTCACTGGTGAAATATAAATATGTATTCAATGCAGATTTAAATGAAGTTTTCTTGACACTTTGTGGAGAAATCTCAGGTATCTCATAAAACTAGCTTCCCACCAGAGTTAAATAACTTCTGTTTTCATGTCCTTGAAGACCTTTTTAATATTTTTAATTTAGCAAATATTGGCTTCAACTATCTGAGGAATGTGATATGGGACTAGTATGCACAGATCAGTTAAATAAATGACCATCATATTAACAGCCTAGTCTAACAAGTGGGTGGATCCACTCCTGCCTGTCCGTGAAAACAGCTCCAAGATAAGGTCTCAGTGTGACTAACAGATCTTACCACGGCGGTCCTTGAGTACATGTGATGTGAACGATATTTCAATTACAGTAGAAGCTTATCTACCCCTCTTCAAATGCATCTCATAATAGTCTATTATCCATGGCTTTTCATGCTTGATTATTAAATAGGATTTCAAGGCTCCGCAGGAGTTTGCCAGCAGCAACAAACGAAGCAGAGAATTGAGAATTGATTTTTTATTGGGCAAAGAAAACACCCTCCCTCCCGAAGCCCGCCGAGCTACACCGCGCTCGCACATATACGTGACAGCTTCATCTGAGGCTGTCATATTTCATTGGGGTTGTTTTTCCATAAGAAACAAAGAAAACAGTGGCGTGCATTTGACTTATTTGGGATGCAGCAGTGGATGCTGGTCTCTTTGGGGAGAAGCGTTAACAGTTGCGTTGAGAGCAGAGAGCATAGCTGGTGAGTTACATTTCCCTTCGCCCCTGAGCTTTTATTATACCCTTTATGACACACAGAACACTCCAGCACCCACACAAGCATATCTACGTTTGCTCACACACCCACACAAACAATCAGACAGAGGTGCAGACATAATCTATACACGCACACACTCACCAGCAGAGACCTTTCCACGTAATGATTCAGCTCACTTACCTGCTGTTTGTGGCCTTGAGCACCGAATCATAAATGCTGCAGAGTTTTAATGTGTTCTTTTCTTTCAAGAACTCAACTGCCATGAATAAGTGGAAATGTGCGAATTCAGGTCAATGTGATGCTTCTTAAATTGTATTGCGTCCGTCACAAACAGCAACCTCCAGGGCTGAATAACAAAGCCATGGTGGCACTAATAGCTGTAGTTCCTGTAGCATCCACACGAGGCTTATTCCAAAATGTCCAGCTCTGCAGAAGAAATAAACGTGTTTACAGCTTGCACAAAAAACGTGTTTTGCCTCCATGTATAGTTTCCCCCTTTAACTCTGCAGGGGGTGAACTTCCCTTTATGACTCATCCATCTGGATACCGCCAAGGCTTCGAATTAGAACCATGCCCACTTTGATTGACAGGCGCCTGTAGCTGCTAGCAGTGGGCGAGGCTTCACCTCGGCTAATTGAAGTCAATGAACTAGACTTCTCTACAGTCTCTGTGCTGTCGATGCCTTCTGGAGCATTTGGAGCTTTGTAGTCAACCACTTTCAATAAATCTGTGCCCCAGTTATGCTGAGTGAATTTCTAGAATTTTATTAGTCTGCCACTCTAATTAGCAGTTATCTGTGTCTCTGTTACCCGTGTGCAGTGTAAGAAAATAGTTTAGTATCCAAACTTGCTAGCTGAAAACTAGAAGCACAAATTGGTCACGTCTGCCTCATTGAAGGTCGCCTTAATACTAACACTGAGGCTCCAAAACGTTGTGTCCAGAAAACAACAGCTGATGCTATACCCATGGTTAATCACCAAAGCAACAGTGAATAACCCTGGCCAGGTTTTAGACTTTAGTGTCTGTCTGCTAAATATAACTGCATTTATTTGATCTGCACACAAGATTTATGTTACTCAACTCTTTACCTTCAAGTTAAAATAGTTGAGATGGTTAAATGTTGATAATAATCATATATTTTGAGAAATTATTTATCAAATCCGTTGTGGACAGTATTATCAAGCATTTCACCTCTAAGCACTTCATAATGCAACTGTAGGGGTGAGAAACATTTTTCTTTTAGTACTTTCTCTTAGGCTGGGGAGGAAGGTAAAAGGTGTGTATTTGCTTTTGGGTTTCCATGGTGAGTGAAAGTGATAAGTTAGTTTTATTTGCTTTCTAGAACGTTTTCTTTGGTGCTTCGGCTGTGCTCACTCTGATGTTTTCTACCAAATAAACTACAGCAAACCTTGCTGTAACCTTGTTGAGAGGAGGCCATAATCTAATTTGGGTCTTGTTCAGGATCTGAACTCGGGACCTCTTGCATTTGTTATGGATACAGATGCATCACGTCACTTTATTCAGTTGGGAACCTCACAAATAAAAGTGACTAAATTAACTGTTACTGAGGTCTTTGTATGACCACCCAATCTAGAATAAGCCAGAACGGTTTTTCTGCTTTAAGGTTTGCAGATAGATAGATAGACAGACAGACAGATGGATGGATAGATAGACAGATGGATGGATGGATAGATAGACGGATGGATGGACGGACAGACGGACGGATGGACGGACAGACGGACGGATGGATGGACAGATGGACGGACAGACAGACAGATGGATAGACAGATGGACGGACAGACGGATGGATGGACGGACAGACAGACAGATGGATGGATAGACGGATGGATGGACGGACAGACAGACAGATGGATGGATGGATAGATAGACAAATGGATAGATAGATAGACAAATGGATGGATAGATAGACAAACGGATGGATAGATAGATAGATGGATGGACAGACATATGGATAGACAGATGGATGGACAGACAGACGGATGGATGGATGGATAGACAGATAGATAGATAGATAGCAAGCACACATTGGAAAGCTTTCAGGACACCTTGTTCAAGAAGAGAAATGTTCATAAAAACAATCTCAGTGCTGTTTATTTGCCTCTTAAACCACATGAAAAATAAAGAACATCTGAGAGGAGAGAGGGAGTGTAATTTGAAAGGAGTGATTGGTTTATCATGGGCGAATAGTACACAGATAAACAAGACAAACAGCAAAGGCACAAACACATCCATGCAGACAGGCTGTGTGATTTGCAGCCTGCAGAAGTTCTGTAATCAGTATTCAGGTAAAATATTTAAGTTGACAACTATTGCATCATTTCTCTCCCACAGGCAGCCTCGGGCACACATGCATCAGTCTTGGGTAGCACCGTGTTTTGAAAAAGGTTTGACTGCATCATAAACTGAGGTGTCACAACTGTAAATCACCAATGAGCAAAATAAATTGTCTTTTTATTGTCTTCTGATGAGATGTTTGCGGGTTTAGATGGCTGGGATTATTTTCTTTCGGTCCTGTCGTGAATGTTAAAATATTAAACGTAAACATATTGTGGCAGATGCTACTGAAGAGGCTGCCAACAAATCTCCCTCTCACTGTTAATCGCTTTGGCTCAGGTTTGCTGCTGACATACTAAACATGTCTCTAATCAGAAGAAACTTTTGAGTCCAAAGATTTTTATTTTTTTTTCCCAGTTTTAAAAACACGTAAACAGTGATCTTGGTTAACGTGTTGGCATCGTGTATCGGGACTTAATGAAAATCCTCTGTGGAACCTCGGGAGAGGCTTTGTTGGACAGAAAAGAAGAAATCCTACCCACAGCTTTATTGAGCCTAAATTCTTCACTTCAGCTGTGCTATGTGAAACAGATATCCATAAAACCCCTGATTTTTTTTAAAGCCACGACAAATTCATCACTGCTTAAAATTCAAGGTGTATACGTTTTTCATGTGTGAGAACAAGCGTCCTCCCAGGGGCACACATGGATTAGAAATGAAATCCCTGTGCATCAGTTCAGGCACGGACTCCATGTTGATATGGTGATATCTTGACTGATTTAATCTTTCTTTGCCCAGTGAACAATGGCACCAAGCGCCAGCATAGAGAGTGCATGTTTTATGTGTGCGCGATGGCTGGAGGATGAGGATCGGGGGCGTTGACAGCGTTGCAGTGCAGGTAATTGTCTGCGAAGCATGTGTGCCGGCCCGTGGCTAAACAGGGTCTATAAAGCAGCCTCCTGGCGATTGTCGTGCAGCCCTATTGTTGTTCCATTTCTCATTCCCTCTTTCAACAATGAAATCTTCCCTCAGCATTTTACCACCGCCGTTAGAGGACCCAGCGTATCCTCCATTCATCCAGCCGACTGTCCCCCAAATGCAAAAAAACCCTTTTAGCTCCATTCTGTTTAGCTCCTTCAGGAAAATTAATAACTGAAAACGCACTGTTCTCAGAGCGAGCCAGCCCGATTCAATGTTTCACCTCAGAATGCCTCGGTATGTCTCTCTTACCCCACGCGCCCGCCTTCCTCAGCCCTCCTGAGGCCTGGACCTGATGTTTGTACAATGCAGAGGGCTTGAACTGCGAGCCCTAGTAAATGCTCCACCAGAGGAGATCAATCTTTCATGAATGAGTCCCTGGTGCTTTGAGAGGCAGCCCGGGTGGTCGGCCTTCAGCAGCCGATTAACAAAAGAAACAACGATGTCCCGCAAGACAACACGATGTGAATCCACCAGGATTTTGTATCTGATTTTTATTTCATTTTAAACAAGTTCAGCAACCCTCGCTCTGCCCCTGTGCTCGCTAACAACCCTGAACCAGATAAGAGACACAGTAAGCTTTTATTTATCTTCTTTAAAAAGTAATCAGAACAACAAACCGGCTCTGCCCGTTAAATACTGTCATTGAATACCGTCCGATTCAATGACACTTCTCTCCCCAGCACTAAGTCTGATTCAGCCCACGGGATAGTTTTGGAAAATCTCAAAGCTGGATGAAAATAAAAATTTCAGTCTGTATTTGTCAGTTTTACGGCCTTCTTAATTTCACACTAAGATCGCCCATGGCCTGACGCAACACATCAAAGTAAAAGAAAAACCATTAAAGAAAGAATTTTATTTTGAATCTATTAAAATAAAACTGAAAAGTTCCTTGTTTTTGACTCTTCACTGTACAATTTTCACTTTTTAAAAAAGCACATTTTCTGTGTATTACCAGGAAACATGTATTTATTTAATGAGCTGTCAGTACTTTTACAGTAATTATGCCTCTATTTTCCAAAGTGTGAGTCATACTACTAATAGAGCTTTTCTTTATAATGTAGAAGAACTGAGATGAATTGTTGAAATTACACTTATTTTTCTAATAACTCAGGATGTTTTCTAACTGGATGTCTTGTGAAATTTGTATTTAAACTTCTCTAAGAAGAAAGGAAGGACATAGGTTCAAAATGGGCTGTGTGTGACCCACGTACTTGAGTGGAGTTTGAGACCTTTGTCTGAGCAGTACAAGGACTTCTGTCTAGCTGTGGTGCTGGCTGTTTTGGCTCTCCAAAGAGCCAGAAGGACAGCCCAGCTGGTTGTAGATTGTGCAGCGATACTGTAGATAGTATCATGTCTTTTCTTCATATCAAATAATGTTTCATAATCAGACAAAGTATTTTTTTCCTGAAGGTGAGCCTGGCATTCAGCTGTTTTCTACCCCTTGTCACAGGGAAGGGGAGATGCCTGGACCCCCCTCTTGCTGAGTGAGGTGTTACCAGGACATCTGAGAGATGTGAACACTTTAGGGTGCTCCAGGGTCTTCCTCCAGTTCTGGACATGCTAAAAACACCTCAACTAGGAGGCGGTCAGGAAGCATTCCATTCAGATGACCGAACCACTTCACCTGGCTCCTTCCGATTGGACGGCTTCCGATTGGACGGCTGTCAGAGGTGGAAACCCTGGTGATTCAATTCCAAACTCCCAAAACTGGCCACAGATAAATCGAAATGATACTTTTTTCATATCATTGCAAACTAGCAGACATTGCTATGGTCCAAACATAAAACCTCGCCTTCACTATCTTTACCCTGGTTACCATGTTTAGGATAACCTAAATAGAAGTGGACCTCGTTTATTTTGCAGCAGCATGTGTCGCCCCCTGGTGGCAGTTGAAAAGAATGCAAGTTTAAGTTACTTCCATGCTAGCTTCACTTTTCATACACAAAAAGCCACTTCCATCTTTCATGTCTATGGGTGGTCCCAACCAACATGGTGCCCGAGTTAACCCCTGATGCTTTAACCTGTAACCAGAAGCAGCCGGCCGCGCTGATGTCTTTTTGTGCAACAGAAATAACAACAACAAGTTTTTACTTTCATATGGCAATAAAGTCCAGAAAAGGGAAACTAAGAACATTATTTTATATTCTGACTTCTAAATGTTAATTTAACGATGAATCACATGGCACATCTACTCCGCTGGATCGCACTTGTAGCCACACCCTGGTCAGTGATGTCACAGCAGGTGTTTGGGCTTCAGCGGCTGATTGCATGCTGCCATTACTGATTGAAATTTCGGGTCCAAGGGTGCGTCTGAAATCACTGCACAGCACAGCGCTCTACACTCCACTTTGTCCTTTTAAAGCGTCTGAAGTCTGAGTGTGTAAATTTAGCATTGGAACGAAAAAGTAGCGCTCACAGCATGTGCACCTCATTTACTGAACGCAGCTGAGTGTGCATTATGGAGGGAGGTGTTAGAATAAGGTGGTGATTTTAAACACAGTCATAGACTATATGGACGTGTCCTCATTTCACATTTTTAGACGCCTCTTTCGATTTTTCCATCCATTTTATGCATGTTGTTGATGCCTGGCTACAGAAATGTGTGTGTGTGTGTGTGTGTGTGTACTACTTGGTTAGGACACAGCACTGAAAAATATATGGTTAGGTTTTTACACTGAATATTCTTTGGCACTTTAGTTGCAGGCAACCAGACTTCTTTTTTAACGTTCTTCAAACTCTCATCCGAAAGATTTCATCTGTTCTAACAGCTGATGGAGGGTCCCAAGTATTTAACCTCTAGAGGCCACCTTGCGACCTTAAGGATGGTCCTGAAAGTAAGCAGATTCCTCTGATGCACATTTTGCACATTTTAACCAGCAGATCATACCAGCCTTTTAAAAATAAGTTTGTAGATGACAGACATATCGTACGCAGACGATATGTAAACAACATCCAGAGCTTCTGACATCACTCGGGTTTGTGAGAGTTGCATAACTGTGAGGGTGGACTACATCGCATCCAACTGGAGCAAAAGAAAAAAGCCAAGTTCTGAAAACACAAAAGGTCCCAAACCAAGCAAACCAGCAGGCACAATTGTTGTTACAACAGACGATGTTAAAAATATTGTCAGTGCAATCAGAGCCCCCAAATTGGCAACCAATACATTAAGTTTAGCACCAGAAAAAAAACTATCAAGCAGATATCCAGGCTGTTCAGAAGGACCAGAAGTGACATGGCTTTCTTCCACCACAGTACAACAGTCGCAAAGAGCAGGCAGGAGATGCTTAATCTGCCAAAACACAACCTCATTCATAACATTCCCACTCGCTGGAACTTCACATACGATATGCATAGCTGATAAGCTGCTGTTTACTCAGCATTAATTGAAAAGGCCCTCAGGATGAACAAGGACAACCACTTTGTCTGATTAGATTGTATGAATGGAAGAGGAGGTAACTGAAGCACTTAAGCCCTTAAATAATACTCCAACACTGAAATGTGGTGAAACCTCACCACCTCAGTTTCCATGATCCTGCCTCTCAACACCAAGGAACAAAATATAGAAAACTGCCTAATTGTGAAGGAAGTAAAAACTGCCATTGTCAGATATGCCGACCCTGCAGGAGTGCCTTCATAAAAGCACAGCTCTAAATCGCAGGTTCAAGGCATTTCCAGTGTGGATAATGGCAACTATGAAGAGCTCTACAACAGGCTTACCACAGCCACATCTGTGTTACGCACAAAAAAAATCTAACCTGAATTGAAATTAAAATAAATACTTTAACAATTCTGTTTTGCAGTGTTAGTCAGTGAGTGACTGGCTGCTCCCGTATGGGATTAGAACGATGCCACCTTATCCCATAGTCCAGCCAATGATGCGATTCACATTCGTATATACGCAGCTAATCAACGTCGTTGACAGGCTATGACAGCATCCTTATGTGCCGACACCGGTGTTTTAGCTAGCAAAGCAGCTGATGTGGAGTGAAGCCACGTTAATGACAACGTGTACAACCATTGGAGATGTGAGCAGGACAGACGGAACAACTGACGGACAAAGTGTGGACTTTATACCAGTTTTTAAATTGTGTTGATCGGCCACGTAAAACCAGAGTCATGATAAAAATATCTGCAATGTTTGGTTTTCTTCCTGAATACTGTCGTTGTTTATATTTACTGCGGGAAGAAACGGTAAAAACGGCGTTTTATAAGGAAAACGCTTGAAAGCATTCGCCGGCTGTGAGCACCACCCCCCCTGCAAAAAGAAAAATACCTGCAGAAAGAAAAACACTTGCAAAAAGAAAAACACTGCAAAAAGAAAAACGCTGCAAAAAGAAAAACTCCTGCAAAAAGAAAAACGCTGCAAAAAGAAAAACTCCTGCAAAAAGAAAAACACTACAAAAAGAAAAACGCTGCAAAAAGAAAAACGCTGCAAAAAGAAAAACGCTACAAAAAGAAAAACTCCTGCAAAAAGAAAAACACTACAAAAAGAAAAACGCTGCAAAAAGAAAAACTCCTGCAAAAAGAAAAACACTACAAAAAGAAAAACGCTGCAAAAAGAAAAACACTACAAAAAGAAAAACTCCTGCAAAAAGAAAAACACTACAAAAAGAAAAACGCTGCAAAAAGAAAAACGCTGCAAAAAGAAAAACACTACAAAAAGAAAAACGCTGCAAAAAGAAAAACGCTGCAAAAAGAAAAACGCTACAAAAAGAAAAACTCCTGCAAAAAGAAAAACACTACAAAAAGAAAAACGCTGCAAAAAGAAAAACTCCTGCAAAAAGAAAAACACTACAAAAAGAAAAACGCTGCAAAAAGAAAAACACTACAAAAAGAAAAACTCCTGCAAAAAGAAAAACAGCTACAAAAAGAAAAACACTACAAAAAGAAAAACGCTGCAAAAAGAAAAACGCTGCAAAAAGAAAAAAACAAGTGTTTTCTGAAGTTGCAGTCCGTTTGGCCTCTCAGGGCCACCGTACAGAAATAATTTTTTGGAGTGACACAAATAATTTGTGTGGCATCAAATTTGATGCAGAACAGCTGATTGTTCTGTAAATATTTTGAAATGTTTATTTTAAAAACCGCCTTGGCTACATTTTTAGGTAAACAGCTGCAAAAAACTTTGTTGTTTGCATAACTCAGATACTTTTTTGAAGAAGTAACTATATAATTAATTGCCCAACATTGGTCATTATATACTGTATTTTTCAGACAGAGTTACAGGACTCTCTCCCAGACCACAGACTCATAATACAAGTCAGAGCAAAAAAAAAATCAAAGCAAAAAATAAAGTTGTGTTTTCAAAACTGGAGTTAAAGTTATTTTTACTTCCAATGGTGTGAACAAGATTTTTTTTTAATTTTCATTGTAAGTGGGCTAAAGCAGTTAATTAAAAGTAGTCTAACAGAAATGTAAAGGCTGTAATTTGATTATTTTAATAAACCATGTAACTTGGATGTATTCGCTCAGACACATGAAAAATTAGAGGGAACATTGCTGCACACCAACCCACCCAGATGACACCACTGTTGGGTGGTATCATCGGCAGACTTGGTTGGGCTCATCTCTGATGGAGGAAAGAGGTAGACAATTTATCCAGCTGGTGCTCAGAAAATAACCTGAAGCTGAACGTCCTGAAAACCAAAGAACTCATAATGGAGTTCTGTACACATTGTCCAATATATTTAATAAAGGAGGGTGGTCAGAATAATACAACCACCTGTCAGCAGTGAAAACTGGAAGCAGCACGTCTCTAAATGATTTTAAAAAATCAACACAGTAATACAAAATGTGTATATACAGAGTGGTAGCTTTCTCTTTTAATTATATCTTTTGTTATCACAGTCGGTAACAAGTGCGTCCAAGCTTTTAGTCTTTTTATCCTATGGCTATTTCATTTTCTCACCAGTGATAATGAATAGATTTTGTGTTATATATGTGTGTGTTTTCCTCTGGTCACAATAGCTTTGCTGATGTATTGACTAAATGGCAGCGAGCGGATAATGAACTCTGAAGTAGTCACCTACAGGGGCAGCGCAACTGGTAGCAAAACACAAGTCTCATCCCCCCGCTTCTTTCAGCGAGTGAACTCTGTGAAGAATCGCTGTGGACACTTTAATAGACTTTTCAAGAGGGTCCTTTTAGTATTAATTTCACAGTTGCATAGCTACAAGAGGATTTAATTTGTTCAGGCCAAACGTGGTCGGTGTGACTCTTTGACTTCCACTGTGAGATTGGAGAAAGTCCAGTTTGGTGGCTACGCAGCTAATTGTCTGTGAAATACAGCATGCCTATTTCAAGCCAAATGATATTTCTCCCTTTTCATCTGATGCAATTTCAAAGCAATGAGGTAGCTGAGTGGTGCTGAAGCCAATGAGGCATTAAAAAGCAATACATTTTTGTATTGTTAAGCACATGTCCTTATACGCCGTGTTCAAAGCTTCTTCTAACAATACCTATACTTATCGTGTCATATGCCAAGCTGCTGGGTAGCACGCCTCCGCATGCACCCCGCTTATGGAGACAATAGCCGGACGTCTTTGAGGATCCAGAGCACGATTTTCTCAGGGCTGGTCCCTGCAGCTGAGTCCTTTTTTTTTCTTAAATATCACTCACTGGACCCGGATAGGGAGAAAGAGCAATCACGCAGCTGATTAGATTAGTGGACACGGGACAGATAAAGTGTCGTCCGGCTGATTGAGAGAAAAAGAAATGCGGGCCAGGACCTGCTGCTGAGGATCACATTAATTGTGTTTTAAGTCTGCGGGCCCACGGCTTAGCTAACACTTCTTCCCAGGAATGCCATTAATATGAAATGTCTACTTGTTGCCCAGAAGATCCCGGCGTGCTCGTGATCACACACTCACACATGCACACACACATTCTGCAGCTCTGGGGCTGATTAGTGACTACGTTAGCTGCCTTCCAATGAGTCTCAGCTCAGTCCACATCCACTGCAGGCTGCGAGTCCTGAGGGCACAACATTAATCAAATGCTCATTGCTGATAGCCATCTTGTTAAAGTCTCTTATATAGTAATTGCACAGGACCATAGCAATGCTTGTTGCTGCTGTGCAGTTTTATAAACGAAGCTGTTCTGGGTTCTGGATTGATGCACAGTTGGTTCGAAGTTTTGAACAGCGCCCAACGTCAATCATACATCTGCAGTTTTATATTGTTCTGGCCAAAAAAAGAGAGAAAATGAAAATAAAACTGCCAAATCAGCAGATTTTTTCTTGTTCTATACAGTGTAGTAGGAGTGGATTAAAATTGTAATATGTGTGTGATTGACTCTGAGCAGAGTGCTGAAGAGGGATCAGTAGCTCCTTGACAAGACTCCCACCTGAGCTGCACAGCGATGGCAGACAGTACAGAGAGCAGGCGTTGCTTAAATTGGACACCGGGGAGTTCTCCACCAATTAAGGGTGTGGTTGACCTGTCAGTCAAGAAGCACTCTCTGAAAACTGCTGCTGTCCAAGAAATAGGAAGTGTCTGTAATGCTGGCAGCCAGCTCCTCTGCTGGTGTGATATAAATTGTGTTTTCATACAACACAACTGCATTCTCGGTTACTTTTGGAGGAAAACACATTGTCTTTTTGGGGGTGGCTGTGACTCAGATGGTGGAGCAGGTCGTCGACCAACTGTAAGTTTGGTGAATCGATCCCGACTCCTCCTGTCCAACTGTGCAAGTATCCTCGGTTGCTGCGATGCATCTGTCTGAGCGTGAATGTTAGAAATTAATTCTTAGGTATAAATTACGGGCAATCGTGGCTCAACAGTTGGGAGTTCGCCTTGTAATCGGAAGGTTGCCGGTTCGAGCCCCGGCTTGGACCGTCTCGGTCGTTGTGTCCTTGGGCAAGACACTTCACCCGTTGCCTACTGGTGGTGGTCATAGGACCCGGTGGCGCCAGTGGTGGCAGCCTCACCTCTGTCAGTGCGCCCCAGGGTGGCTGTGGCTACAGTGTAGCTGCCATCACCAGTGTGTGAATGTGTGGATGACTGGTTTGGGGTCCTTATGGACTAGTAAAGCGCTATATAAATACAGGCCATTTACCATGAATAAAGACACTGTGTGGATGTGTTTGGGTGACTAAAACTTGTGATGAAAAATGAGTAGAACAGCACTGTGTTAGTACTGGTCTACTTACCATTTGCCTTTCTAATAAAAATAATATTAATTTTAAAAAAAGTTCACTTGCAGGATAAAGGCAAAGTGGAGGCATACTCAAAAAGATTCAAACCCAGGAGATGTTAGTTCAACTCCTGTGTGGGGCTGTTCTTATTCTCCACTTCATTTTGTATTTTTCTCTTAATTTTCTGTGCAAGCACCAAGACGAAGCAATGCATCCCCAATGCACTTCGAGCTGAAGGAGAGGTGAGAGTGCTGAAGCTTAAAACACTGAGAATCCTCCTTAAACTAAACTAAAGTCAAATAAATCGATTCACAGGAAAGAAATAAAGCTAAGACTGAAATTAGTGAAAATATTTTTCAGGAAAAACAAAAATAAAATGAAAAATATATACTGAATATACTCTGAAATCTACAATTGTAAACTTAAAAGTGCAAAACTGTGACTCTGGTTCTTACTTATAGTTTCACGTGATTATTGAACTAAACTCCTTTTCACGTGTGATTTTATGCTACATGGTGTTGGCTAAGACAGCGGTCCCCAACCCCCGGGCCTCGGACCGGTACCGGTCCGTGAGTTGTTTGGTACCGGGCCGCGAGAGTTGAGGCTCAGGTGTGAAATGTTTAGTTTTCAGGGTTTTTATCGGTTTTCAGCGTTATTTTGTTATCGTTTTTATCGTTAACTCGGTTTTCCTGGGTCTTTTCACGTGTGTTATGAATAAATCTTCTTTTTTTCAGTACCGGTACTAGTTTTATTTTGTTGTATTTATCCGCGACACCTTAAAGGCCGGTCCGTGAAAATATTGTCGGGCATAAACCGGTCCGTGGCGCCAAAAATGTTGGGGACCGCTGGGCTAAGAGACCCTGACACTGACCCGTTTGCATTAGCTGAAATGTCCTGGAAGCATTTTCAGTTACATGAGTTTGTGATGTAGGCGGTTTAAATTTTTTCTTGTCGTAACACTTACTTCTATTTGTTAACAAAAAAACAACCTTTCTTCAAAATTTATTTTGGTCTCATTTTTGTTGTCAAGTAGTGACAAAAGTAACAGTGATGCTCTGTAAATGAATAAATATGAATTTATTACCTTAATGTATTTTTTGTTTTTACTTTTATCTCCATTTTCTTTGGTCAGGGGGTGGGGGGTGGGGGACTCCTTCTTTAAACACATTTCCTGGACCTTAAAGTCATGTTCACACACTGACCAGCCACCCTTTTACCCTCAACTTCACCTTCATCTCCCTTCTCATTCTTGCTCATTAAAACCTTCCCTGTCACATCGATTCCTTCCCATTAGTTCTCACACCGGCCTTTGGAACTTTCTCAGCTCAAACTTCTTCCATCCCCCCTTCGTCACTTCATTTTTTTGATCCTCGTCTCTGCCTAACCGTCTCCCGTATTACCCTGCCTTCACAGGAGACTCACATCCTCCTGTACCAGCTTTAATTCTTTTGATCTCAGGGCTGTCTCCCTTTAACTCTCTGGCAGACTTCGGCGCCTGTAGGATGGATTCACACGGACGTCGCTTCACACTGAAACTGAATTCTGTCAGCTTTGTGGACCTTTTAATGTAATATTTGTGCTGCAGTGTATCTTCGGTTCTCTGGTCTCTGGGAACCCAGCATTGGAGTCTGTAACTAAATAGAAATGAGACTGTGACAGCCCAGTGTCAAGGTTCTTTTATAATTACCCTGTGCAGAATTTAACTATGCTTTCACCACCAGGGGGCAGCATTTTGTATATTTCAAAGAGCTTTAGCTACCCCATTAGTCTATATTAGAAATATAGGCTATAAATATATAATTAAGGATTTGCTCATAAAGGCACTTCTAGTGATATTAATTTGAATAGTTTAGCTACATTTTTTACCATTAGGAGACAAAGGAAGGCTGCAGTGTGGTTGCTTCTCCAACAGGGGCCCCAGCCAATGGACGGAGTTCTGCAGTTCTTTCTTCGACATGGCCCCCAACCAACCATTCAGTCACCATTCTTGGCCTCTCCAGCTTTTTATTATCAGTGTTTACATGTAGCAGGCCTTCAGTTTTGAAACTCTCGCAGTGTACACAACAGCCCATGAGCTCACAGTGTCCCAGACACTAAATATTTGTCCGGGTCACCATGAAAAGATTCACTCATGAGCCAGCTAAGATTTCAGTGTGGATATTACGCTTTGCATCGGGTCTGTTTCCCGGTGAGCAATCCAAACAACACAGCAACATGCTTATGACTCACCTCATGTTGTAGATGAATCATGTCAGATGTTCTCTTGGCTGCAGTTGGTCTGGTTTCAGCATCTTCTCCCTGCATGATGCCATTTGTTTCTGGACTCTCAACATTAATATCGAGAACAGTTAAACACTCATCCTATTTGTGTTCCAGCTGCTAATGTGCTAATACCGTAGCTCTTCGCCAACTCTTCAAACATCACTGCAGTTTAGTTTTCTCTCCAGGTTTACATCCAGAATGATAGAGGTGCTATATGATTTTTACAAATACTCAGAACATGATATATCGTCTTTAAATAGAATAACTAAATGCTAACTTGTAATTGGGCCAAATCTCATTTAAATCTCTCTTGTTCATGGATGCCTGGATGTTAAACACTTGAGAGGACAGCCACATTCATCTTTTTATTGTTTGAAACTCTCAGAGTTGGTTTTGAAAGCTAAAGGAGTAGTGATGTGTCAGTCGCGAACGAAATGGCTCTTAGAGCCGGGTCTTTGATGTGAACGACGCGAGCCGGCTCCTTATCGCGAGCCATGGGTTTTTTGGGTTTTTTTGTTTGTTTTCTTTCTCTCATCCTCTCTCTCTCTCTCTTGCACTTTTTATCTGCTTCACTCCGCACGCGAACCTTGTGCTGGGAAGAGGGGGGAGGGGCGGTAGTTACTAGTGATGCGCGAATCATGAACGAATTGTTCAATACTCGAGAATCACTTTACTGACTCATGAATCATGATTCACAAGCCCAACTGACTCACTGACTCATTCCTGTTGCTGTTAGCAGCAATGTATCTAGCTTATAATTAAAATTGTGGAGAAAAACACAACATCCAGTATCTTAACAAAAAAAATTCTGCTCTGAACTGGAAGAAAAAACCCTGAGTAGAAGCTCACATCAAGAAAATAGCTCCTCGGTTCACAGTAGCATCGCTCTGCTAACATGCTAACATGTTAACAGCACATTTGAGCTACTCACCCCCTGCCTTGCTGAATCATAAGCATAAGCGAATCACTCAGGACTCGCTCACCCCCTCCCTCCTGTGCTGAATGATAGAGCGAACGAATTACTCACCCCCTCCCTCCTGGCTCACAGCTTCTTCTTCTTCTTGGTTGGCAACCAATGTTAAGGTGCATTACCGCCCCCTGGCTCACAGCTCAGTGGACATTTAGATGAGAAAATATATATTTGACACATTAAAGGAAAATACTAATAAAATAAAAATAAACAAAATAAATGTTTATTAAGCAATTTTGATAGGAAATTGCTTAATTTTAGAAATGTTTTTGCTCTTTTTTGCTCTATAAAATTGTTTTGTTTTGTTTTTAGAATCATTCATCTTAGCAGTAGGATTTACATGAAAAGAGAAACAAATTAAGTTTGAGTGAAAAAGTACATTTTTTGCACTCTCTGGTCAACTGACTCAGTGAATCAAATGACTCAAAAAACCCGATTCACTTTGGTGAGTGACTCATTAAAACTCAATTCAGTAAAAATAATCAAATTTACCATCACTAGTAGTTACACTCGCAGTAGCACAGGAACAGAGCGGGAGAGAGAGAGAAAGAGAGCCAGGGACAACAAGGTCACATTAGAAAGGTATAGTAATCATCCACAACTATTTTCAGTTGCAGATGATAAAGGATTCAGAAAGTTTATTCATGCAGGTCCATATGACAGAGAATGTGCATCTTCTGTTTGTTTTCATATTTTAATTTATATTTAATTGTGTTGTGGTTTGCAGTGTTTTGTGTTGTTTCACTTTAAATTTGTTTAAAAGGAAAAAGCTGAAAATTTAAATAGTTAAAAGTTGAAATGTGAATAGTTGGTTTTTGTATTATATGATTTATTTATTACATTTCATGTGGAGTGAATAAATAAAAGTATATTCACGGTGGCCCCTAGAGACAAAGCACGTACAAAACACAACAGAAGTGCTCCAGGATGCTAGGGGGCAGTGTTGAGCTTTTGTTACCTGGTGGCTACACAAGCCAGGAAGTACCAACGACTGGATTTGTTGTGTGGTAGTAACAGGTAAATGAACATATTTTTTTTAAATTATTTGAATATATATGAATGCTTGTGTATAAATACACAAACAATACACACATGCTTTCAATTGTGTAATTTAAGTGATCTACGTAGCTGTTTTGGAAGTTCAGTTAACGCTAGAAATGTGTTTTGGAGTTTGTACGTGTTTTGTCTCTAGGAGCCACCGCATATATTTATATATAAACATATATAAATAAAACCACGTTTTTTTACATTAGTAATTCCTTTTGTGCATAATTTTATATTATTGTTAATAATAAATTAATTAAAGCAACAAAACAACCTGAAGAGCCGGTTCGGAGCCGAAAGAGCCGGTTCTCTAAAAAGAGGCGGAAATCCCATCACTATAAAGGAGCGTTTGCACCATGAAATGTTGACATCAGACTGAACGAGTAGATTGTTGTTGCAAGTTGAGCCAAAGCACCGGGGATTATTTATCACTACAATCTAATCTAACGTCTTATTAGCGTACAGTTACCTTTAATTACACATAAAACAGTTTAAGAAATGTTTGAGAAAGAAATGGAGAGCAAAGGCAAATGTAAAGCTGTGTTACCTGTCCACTAATGATTACAGATGGCTTAATTATCCATCGTGTGTGTGGATGCAGTTAGCTGTGATTCAGTGGCTCTTTGCTGCGATGTTGAAAGTGGTAAATAAGCTCCTCTTGCTCGTTCGGTTTATAGCTTCAGTTAATATCAGAATGTTTTAAAGTATTAAAAAATACTATTTTACATCTTTAAATGTCAAAGTTAAGGCTACTGAAGCAGAGCAGGAAATAAAAGGTTTACGATGACAAGTTTAAGATTGATTGATTGATTGGTAATTTATTTCAACATGTGAACAATATACAAGTACATTTAGAAAAGAAAATAAGAAAGAAAAAAAATACTGTACAAATTACATACAAAACAAAAAACGTTCTGATTAATTTACATGTGGAAAGGGAAGAAGTAAACACTTATTTAATCCCACCCCTTTGCCATAAATTATCAGTTAATATTTAGTCAGCTTCCTTACTGATATAATTTGTAATAAAAATAGTGAACAGATTTCTGATATACTATATACTATAATATCACATCATGCGGGGTTTTTTTGTTTATTTGTTTTTTAAATAGAGACATTCACTTAATTTAAATATTTTCCTTTTCTTTATAGTTTGAGAAGATCATATTTTTATAACTCTTTTTGAACAGTTTTATGTTTGGATGTTGCTTTAATTCCATATTCAGACTGTTCCACAGTTTCACTCCATGAACAGAAACACAAAAGCCTTTTCTTGTGGTACGTACCTTCATTGTTTTGAAGTTACAAAAACCCCTTAAATTATAACTTCCTTCTTTCAAAACAAACATACTCTGAATATTACCTGGCAGTTCTTTATTTTTTGCTTTGAATAGAATTTGTGCTGTTTGGAATTTCACTAGATCGTCAATTTTCAATATTTCAGACTGTAAAAATAGTTTGTATGTTCCTGTAACCTGCATTGTGGATGATTCGAATTGCTTTTTTTTGAAGAGTAAAAAGTGAATGTAATGTGGTTTTATAGTTATTGCCCCAGACCTCTGCACAATAGCTTAAGTATGGTGAAACCAGTGAACAGTAGAGAATATGAAGTGATGTTCTGTCGAATACCTGTTTTGCCTTGTTTAGTACTGCAATGCAATGTGATACTTTGGAATGAATATATCTTGAGGTGAGGATGGGGATGGATGAAGGGATTGGTGGTTGAAAATCCTATTGCACGTTTAAAAAAAATTCAATGTGGCAAGACTGAGTGAAACCTTATAGATTCGTTTTGGAGCCATCCCAGTGCATATTCAGTTCACTTCAGTTTGAGCTTTAATACGGATAAAATGCTGTTTTTATCTGCAGCAGGACGACGCTGTGAATGTGAGCTTTCTTGTGCTCGAAGCTTCGTCTCGACGCCCGAGCACACTGGTCACACTGACACAAACAGCTACTGAAAGCTCACTCACAAGTGCAGAGAGCCAATCAGACGGTCTCGAGTGAGACAATTATAAGTTTCATCCAAAATTTGCCGCCTGTCTGACAGCATGCGGTGTCAACCTTCGGACGGCCTATGATTGTGCGTCGCACCCGTAAACACGCCTTGCGTCTCTGAATAACTAACCACCTGATGTGAAATGACATTTTTTTAGATAAGAACAAATGGGGTCCTGCCCCCTTTTTCTCCCCTCCGCAGCCCCTTTTTCGCTAAACTGTTCCAAGTGCTGAGGGGTTACTTCCAATGGTTGCCAGTGGGAGTGGCGAAAAGGTTAATGAATTCAGCACTGTAAGCCACGTCTCCCTTTACAGTGGGCATGGCGAGGGGTGGTGGGTGCACAGGGCTCCTGCAGCATGCTGATGAAGGCGCAGCAGCAGAGAGAGGGTGTCGCTGCCCCCTGAAGGTGGAGAACAGCAGCTGCGAGGCTCAAATGAAGAGCTGAGGGAATGTCAGATTTCATCGAGCGACACATCTTTAATTAGAGAACAAACGCTGGACTCTCAGTTTTCTCTTTCTTTCTTTTTCATGAATAATCACTTGAATATTTTTGACTTAACAATATGAATTTCCTTTTGCATCACTGGAGAGACATCATTATTATTTAGTTTTATGGTGGAACTTCATAATGAGAAAATTACATGTAATTTACAAAGTAATAAGTAACAGTTGGTGTTATCAGCGGTATGTTCAAGTAATATTAAAATAAAATGTACATAACAGGGTAGAGAGTAGAAACAGAACCTAATGAGAAGCATAAACATGCAGTAAACCTACTAAGAATGAAATATCTGTGCTATAGTAATTTGACAGTATAGAGTATACAGTATGTATGCATATAGAACGGACTGTTATTGGTTATTACTGCTCATCAGTATAATGTTTGTAATTATGAGCTTCAACTAAACAAGTTAAAAATTTGAAGACATACATGTTTTTCCAAGAATATTTAACATTCATAAGATTCATAAAAATGAAATTAATATGGACGATAAGGTCATGGGACCGAGTGGTCAGTACCAAAACTGGACTCAGGTGCAGAAAGGACAAAAAGTAATGAAACGCAGGACTTGATGTGGCGTGGCCGGGGTAATGTGGGTAGGGGAACTTGGATCTGGAGTGGGGAAGAGGGGCCTTAGATGCAGACTGGAACAGGGCAGTAAGCAGTCACAGTGCAGGAGGAGGAAAAGAGCGATGAGAGGAGGGTGACATGAGCTGAGCAGTGTGGAAAGGCTGATCGTAAGGTTATGATTGAGTGCAGTGGCAGGAGGGCAGGCAGGTGAGGCACAGAGTGATTTCCAAAATAGTGGCTTGGTATCCTGAGTCTGAGAGTGGAGCGTGAGCCAGAGGTTTGAGACGAGGTGAATCTATGGTTAACAAGGTCAATCGCAAAGAAAGCTTGAAACACGAGAGCCGGCTACCAAAATGGGTTGATGACAAACCAGCGGTGAATGAACGTCAGCGTGAGGCTTAAATTACTCTGGCTTGATTGCCTGCAATCAGATCCAGGTGTGAGGAACTGGAGGAGGAGGTGGCCCTGCCCAGGGGCGGGTCCCAGGTAGGCTCAGGAGCCTGATGGAAAATTGCAGCCACACACCGGACCATGACAAATATCCTCAGCCCGTTTTCCTCTTCACACCCAATCGAAGGTAACAAAGCATTAAACACTATATTAAAGTGGCAGAATTAAATCCCCCTTTCACTTAATGTATTTTAGCCAGGTGTGCCATTTAACCTTTGGCAGTTTTACTATCAGTTTCTGTTGTTAGTTTGTTTTGAAATAAATTCCACTACAGTAGATTCTAAGAAAACTGTCTGCTTAGATGATCGACTTATTCTGCGTTTATCTGCAAATCTGAAAATGCAGACCAGGAAAGAGGCGACGCTGTTCATGTACTGAGAGATCAACAGCCAACTTTTATTATTTGCGAGTCAATAAATACGAGATCATGGATGGGATGTTCTAATGATGATGCAAGTGGCTGCACCAGCAGTTGCAAAGCCAATAACCTGCATGCATAACATTTCCCCAGAGACACCCCTCATAGCAGGGCTTATGGTAGGATGTCATAGCCAGCAGCCCCACTGCTGACAAGCTGCTGCTTTGAATCCTCTTCATGTTTGTTTTATTTAGTTAGCAGTAGCTGCTCACTTTACCAGCGGTGCTTTGTGGGACAAAGGTGGAAGAGAACAGAGTCATCAGATAATCATCCCTATATGTATTTCTAACTAACTAGCTAGACAGATATGGTAACCTGAGTAAGAATACAATATAGGTGTACTAATATACACATATACTAATATATACTTGGGCAAGACACTTCACCTACTGCCTACTGGTGTTGGCCAGAAGGGCCGATGGCGTGATATTGCAGCCTCGCTTCTGCCAGTCTGCCCCAGAGCAGCTGTGGCTACAACTGTAGCTGCCTCCACCAGTGTGTGAATGTGAGAGTGAATGAATAGTGGAATTGTAAAGCGCTTTGAGGGTCTCGAAAAAGCGCTATATAAATGCAATCCATTAATATTATTATTATTATAAATATAGAGAAAATCTGATTGATGAAAATGAAATGAAAGTTTTTGATAGAACAAACCTGGTGAAGTCTTAAAATGTGTGCATTTTTTTTAGCATCGTTTTTTAATGACCTCTAATTTTGCAGCGTGGAAATATTCGAGTAGGATTAGAGAAACAGGCAGCATGAACGCTGCTGCATTGTAAGATCACACTACTCCCCATGCCTAGTAATCTTGTCGGTAAGCAGCAGCACATGCAAATGCACCAACACGCAGGACAAGATAAAGAGAAAAGGACAGGCTTAGAGAGAGAAGCTTTAACTCTGTGCGTGCATGTGTGTGTGTGTGTGTGTGTGTGTGTGCGTGTGTGTGTGTGCATGCGTGAGTGAAAAGGAGAGAGGATCTGTGTTTGCTGCATCTCTCACTGCATCTCAACAACTTGACAGAGGGTGTCAGCAGCCTGGGACCTGAACCAGTGACCAGAAACAATCCCCAGGCAGGCTGTGTTTCTGCTCTCCACCCTGCCCCCTCCCTCGGTTGTAAATCAAAGCCACGTGCAGCGCGGCGTGCGACTCCGCAGTCGGCCAGCGGTACATCAGGTGGAAGAAAATCCAATTTATTTGATTGCGACATTATTTGCATAGCGAACGCAGCGGCTATTACGAGTATGATTAAAATTAAAACAATCATTTTAAATCTGCTCTTATGGGAAGCCAGCAGAGCCGAAAGCCGTGATTGGCCCCAGATAACTTTAGCCATGCGTGACACGGACAAAAATAACAAAAACAAAAAGAGCAACCTTAGGAGATATCTCCTGCGCTGTGCGTCCCGTGAGGCCGTATCATTCATTTCAGGATGTGGTTGAGCATTCGGAGTCACGGGCCAGCAGCTCGGTGTTTACTCAGTGGTTATGAAGTATGTGGAATCACCACAGCAGCCAGCTCTGGGTTTGCTTACCCCCTTACGCACTTAAAATGACAAGCAGTGCGTATGAGGCCCTGCGACTCCAGGCATCCGCTCAGCACTGAGAGAGGGAGCGAGAGAGCAGCTGGGGTGGATGCACCATCCTTTATTTATGGAGCTGGAAGCAGCCATGACTGACAGCCCGGGCTAGCAGAGAGGTCCAGATCCCTCAACGACCCCCCAAAGCCTCAGGCTGTCTCACACCCAGGATGCCATCACAAACACACATACCCACGCAAACATCTGCACTGCTGTGCAAAAAACTCCATCTCCAAAATGTCACCTTTTCAGGACTGCTCTTTGCCCAACTTTTCTGCCTTGGCCTGACTGCTGGGGTAAAGGCTTTCATGTGTGCTCTGACTGCTTCAGGAGGGCCAGGCGGTGGCTGTGAGCGCAGGACAGCTGTTCAAAACCAGAACAAATGCAGAGAAAAAAGACTGAAAGCGTGTCAGGATGTGCCTGTCGCTTTCATTTTCATTACTCTGCTTGTTTCTTCTAACTAATGCTAGTTTGGGTACACATGGCCAAATACTGTTGTGGATGGATAGCAGGCAGATTTATCCAAACTCAGTGACTTTGATCTTCCAAAATTAGGAATTTATGTGTAATGTAACATAGCTAAGTTAAAACTAGCTAGCCACAGCAATTGCTAACTTTTTGGCTACCAAACAGTGGTTGAAATGTTAGATTACATATAATGTTAAATGCGACTGATAGTCAGGCAGAAAAAGAATGCAAAGGTTTAGATAATGAACCTAGTCTGGCCAATTTGGGCATCAGGGGAAGCATACAGTGAAAATCATAGCAATTCAATTCAAGTCAGTTTTATTTCTACAGCGCCAAATCACAACAACAGTCGCCTCAAGGCACTTTATATTGTAAGGTAGACCCTACAATAATACATTCAGAGAAAAACCCAACAATCATATGACCCCCTATGAGCAAGCACTTTGGTGACAGTGGGAAGGAAAAACTCCCTTTTAACAGGAAGAAACCTCCAGCAGAACCAGGCTCAGGGAGGGGCGGGGCCATCTGCTGTGATTGGTTGGGGATGAGAGAAGGAAGACAGGATAAAGACATGCTGTGGAAGAGAGACAGAGGTTAATAACAGATATGATTCAATGCAGAGAGGTCTGTTAACATATGTTGAGTGAGAAAGGTGACGGAAGAAGAAAAACCCAATGCATCATGGGAATTCCTCAGCAGTCTACGTCTATTGCAGCATAACTAAGGGAGGATTCAGGGTCACCTGGTCCAGCCCTAACTATATGCTTTAGCAAAAAGGAAAGTTTGAAGCCTAATCTTAAAAGTAGAGATAGTGTCTGTCTCCCGAATCCAAACTGGAAGCTGGTTCCACAGAAGAGGGGCCTGAAAACTGAAGGCTCTGCCTCCCATTCTACTTTTAAATACTCTAGGAACAACAAGTAGGCCTGCAGAGCGAGAGCGAAGTGCTCTAATAGGGTGATATGGTACTACAAGGTCATTAAGATAAGATGGGGCCTGATTATTTAAGACCTTATACGTGAGGAGCAGGATTTTGAATTCAATTCTGGATTTGATTTCGAATTCGATTTAGCAGAATTGTTTGGTTTGGGGAAACAAATGCAGAACAACAAAACAATGGTAACACAATGCGCAGTAATTGTCATGGTTTGGGGTCTTTGACCCAACATGTTGGGTTTCATGGCTTTTTGTATTATTATGTTCAATTTGTGTAGTTTAAGCTTCAGTTGGATCTTTTAGAGTTCTCTAGGTTTCCCTGTTTAGGTTCCTCCCCCACGATGTTGGTTAGTGTCATGTTTTCAGTGTGTCCCTCACCCTTTGTGCATCTCAGTCTCCCTCGTGTTCCCTCGCTCCCTCACTCTTCCTTGTTTACATGTTTCCCCTTGTGTCTCGTTCCATGTCTTCCCCATCTGTCATGGGGTCTACATCTCTCTGCTTCCTGTTTTATTTTGACAGTCTTGCGTTCCATGTTCAGTGTGATTAGTTTTGTTTCCCCATGTGTTTCCACTTCCCTCGTCACCCTCGCGTGTCTTTATGTGGCCTGTTGTCATGCAGGTTGTCTGTTGTTTCACGCCAAGTTTTACGTTTAGGGTTTTTTATGTTAATGTTTAGTTTTCCCAGTCTAGGTTATTGTTTATTCTCATCTTGGTTCGTCTTATGCATTGTTTTGTACCTTTTCATCAGCCTTATTAAACAAGCCTTTTGTTAAATTATAGGTTTGTGTCCGTGTTTGGGTTCGTTATTCCCACAGTGAACAGTCTCCTTCCGAGGACTGTGACAGTAATGGAAAACCATCCCCACAGTCAAGCATGGCGGTGGAAACATTACACTTTGGGGTTGGGTACAGGACAACTTAATCAATTTGAGGGACCGGTGCATGGACCAAGGACCATAAAGCGCTATATCTTGCTTCCAAACACATATCTGAATGGAAATGCTATTTTTCTGTGAAAAAACAGATTTATTTGAACCCAGTGTAACTCGTATAATAAAATAAAAAATGTATTTTCATCCTTTTCTGGCCCCCTCTGACAGTCTTTCTGAATGAATGTGTATCCACCATGTCTCACCTGTGTGTTCTCCCTGCTGTCCATCGTCATTCTCCTCTGCTCATTCTCATTCTTGTTCAGGTTTGTGTTCTGTAGTTAGTTTGTTCCCAGTATAGTTTAGTCCTTCCTCCGTTTGCTATTTGTCCATTTTTTACTTTTGTGCTTTATAAACCACCTTCTCACCCTTACAAGTATCTGCAATTAGATCCTCCTTTATTTTCCACATGGCTCATCTCACTCGCCGTGACATTTTCATCCTTTTCTGGCCGCCTCTGACAGTCTTTCTGAATTAAAGGTCGAGTTTTGCCAACTAGCAGGTAAACATTTATTACCACCGAAGCTGTAAATCAACATATTCTAAGACAGAAGGTTTTGATTGTGTGGAGAAGCTCAAACATGCTCACTGACTTGCACAAACTCTAAAAAACTGGATCTGAAATGAAAGTGACAGTCACGTCCTGACATGCTCTCATCCTGTGAGAACTCTTTTTTTCTCCCCGCTGCTGCTTTCGACATGTTTCTGTCCTCCTGCTCAGCTCGACTCTTTCAAAAAATAAAATAAAATAAGATGTTTGTGTCCACGCTCGGCACCTGGCCCTGCTGAAGCAATGAAAGCGCACATGAAAGCCTTTGCTCCAACAGCTCTCCATAAATATTGCACTACACAAACATGTTTGGCCAATTTGCACATTTTCCTTTTGTCTGACAGTTCCATCAACAAGCATCTGGGTGGCTTCCATTCACATGAATAAAATATCAGGAGGAACAATATGTGTGTTTTAAAAAAAAAGTTTCTCTCCATCTGATGCACGGCGTGGATGTGTCGGACTACAGTGAGGCGAGTGACAGCTCTCGCATACCTTTGATTTTATCTCTTTTAGCATTTCGTTCTGTGCGAGACAGTGGTCTGATTTCGCTCGCGAAGCCAGCCTATATATAAACTTCAAAGCAACAGAGAGCGACACATAATATCATGGAAATAAAATGCAGAGTCTCCTTTCAGGACTGGCGCTTGCTGCAGAATGTTTAAAATTTAAACATGCTTGTCGCAGCCTTTACAAAGCGCCTGACAAATTATGAGCAGCAACTGTGAGAACATGAAATGCTTCCCCCCCAGATCGAATGCTTTTAATAGCGTGGAGATGGTACACTTGGTGAAGTGTTTGCTTTGTTGGCAAGAGATCACTTCACAGAGCTTCCAGTGGCCTGACAGTCAGGGAGAGCCGTGTAATAAGTGCCTCAACGGCTGAAACACGGAGCAACGGGATGACAGCGCCTTTGTACATCATGTTCGCTGATCGATAAAGGAAGAAAGTCGACACCTTCTTGAGAGCACCGCTTGTCCTGAGACTCGGTGTGGAGTCGAAGGAACGGGGAGGCTCGGAGGTTCGACGGCGGGATTAAAGGCGAGCTGATCAGCAGTTTGCTCAGGCCTGCAACATGCTAATAGAGCAGTGTCTTTGGGAGCAATTTGACTCAGAGACGCTCAAGCACCCGCTTCGCCCCGAGCTAAGATGATTTTTTTAGCACTCAGTAACCCTCCTTTCATCTGCCGGTTTGTGGCTTGTAGTGCGATTGGGGTTTTACTGTGAAGATGCTGAGCTGAGGCAGAGAGCGGGCCCGAGATCACATGGCAATTACTGTACAGGGAAACAGGCAGGAGGTGTGTTTCAACAGGGATCGGTAATCCAGCTGATGGCGGGTGTTACAACGATTTTCATGTATTACAAGCTTTTTGTTGCCAAAGTCTGAACAGATTGTAATGTAACTTTTAAAAAAAAACTAGACCTTAAATGAAAAATTGAAAGGATGCTCATGCCAGAGTCCAATCATCACTCATATCACCAAATGATCAGCTTTGACAGAAAGTCACAAACACAAAAGCAAAAACCAGTTCGGCTACAGATGGTGTTTTTCTCACAACATGAAATAGGCTCACATGTCGACCTCTTCAGTGTTTTAGCCTACGCTCGGTGAGTAACAGCGGTTTGCTTTATGGTCTCGTCATTTTTAAAGAAAGCTTTACTGTCAGTATGTGATGCTGACATATAAACGTCAGTTTTTAATAAACATCGTTCTGTGATCAGATTCGTGTTTGCCTCGAGGGCAGAGCTGCAGAAGAGAAACTCAGATCTAGTCAGTTCCCAGATCTCTGTCGCAGCAAGTCTTTACAAGATGTGACATCCTCCGTCGTTAGACCCTCGACTTCTGGTGAGGAAGAACTCCACAAAAAGACCATTTCAGGTTCCCAAAAGGGACGACATCAGGAGGCGATTCATTCTAGAGAGCAGGCTTGATACAGAGTATGGCATGTATGCAGAGGACAGAAAGACTAAGTGTGTGTGTGAATGGCTGTTTCTTATCCAAGTTCAGAAGGGTTTCTGTGTTAAAACTGATTTTATTCTTCGTTATTTTAGGGCTTAAAGTCCCAAAGAGCATGCAGCATTTTAAAAAAGACAGAAATGCTAAAAAAGAAAAAAAAAACATCTTCATCAAATGACAATGAGTGTTTAAGAGTCACACGAAGGGAAAAAGATGTCATGCAATATGTAAAACCCACAAAGACAAAAGTGGAGCTGAAAAAAAGGTCCAAGTTCAGTGAATTCATCTCAAACCAGGACATAAGCATAAAAAAAAGTAAATAAAAAAATTCACATGTATTTTGAATGACATTGGCCCCGTCTGGATTTAATTTTACAAACTATGTGTTGTTTAAAAGCACAAAGACTCACAAGCAGAACTTTGTTAACAATTTGATATCTTTGTAACAAGTTGCCAGTCTTCTCTACTAATCGTCTAGAGGCGTTTATTGAATCACTCACATGCTGAATGCATGCAAACTTTTAACCTTTAATCAGCCATCAAACCAGTGAAAGAAGCAGATGTGTAGATGTTGGACATTTATTTCTACAAAAATGAAGAAATATGAAAAAATGAGCATTTTCAGGGGAGATTAATGCAGGGACATTCTTCACACTCCTATTATACAAAGTTTAAAAAGAGAAGCATAAAAACATTTTGGTGGCAGTAAGCTCAAGTGAAAACCACCCCAGTCACACAGGCCTAGAGACTGGTCTGCAACCAACTGGCAACCACCAGAAAAAATGTGCATTAACCAACCGGTTGGTGTGGTTGCTAGCACACTGCTGCAGCCATAGTCTGAATGGAAGTGACAGACCTGTCTTCAAACACTGTCCAGCTGCTGTCAGAGCTGCAATGAAACTGAAAAGTACAAAGCAAAGTGGAAATGGAAAACGTTACCCTTCAAATTAAAAGCTGTGCATGCTGCAGCATGGTTGGCGGAATCCCAACTTTTATTTTGAAGGCGAACCTTGCACGCAAACAAGAAAAACAGGCGATCTGCTAGCATCCAGGACAATCTCTATAAGATTTTTGTTCAGCACCTTTGTTTCAGTCAGCCTCCAAGAAACATAGGCAATTACATCCAATATGGCAGAAAACTCCGGAGCAATGTGTCCCATGATAAACCTCAGCAGAGGTCTGTGGAAAAACAGCCTCGACTTCCTTGCTCTTGGGCTTTACTAAACGCTCTCTCTCTGACTTTATTGGCTTAGTTTCAGGTCATTCTGAATAAAACATTGAGTCCTTTGTAACTTATGATCATATTACAGTTCTGGCCTAAAGTTTTGGCAGTGGCACTACTGTTATTACATTTTTATTTATTTGTTTGCCAATAAAGGTTTTTGAAACTTGTGAAATCCTTGCTTGTTCTTCACTATATCAGAAATACTTAAAGGTAAAGCAAACTGAAGCAGCACAGTGCACAGAAGGCAAACTTTGTGCCACCTTTTGGCCTCGGCTGCAGGCTTCAAACACATTAATTTAAAGACTAATTTTAAAAGCAGAGAGGGTGTCTGTCTCCTGAATCCAAGCTATGAACTGACTCCACAGGAAAGGAGCCTGATAGATTAAAAGACTACCTCCTATTGTGCAGAGTGGGGGAGGGTTGACAGGACTTACTCTAAATACTGTGTGTAGCTACACAAACGATCTTTTAAGCATTTTAACACCTCTCCGTATACATCGTTGCTCTTTTGTCTTATTTGTGCATGAATAAAACATCTGTACTAACCTCAGTTCATTTAGTCTCTTTTAACACCAGCTTGTGCACATTTGCATTGTGTATCAGTGAATGGACTCGAGCATTCGGAGGTTTCAGCTCAGAATCTGCACCAGCTGAGTAACTCAACACATTAGCGCCTCCAAATGGAACCAGAGGGTAACTGCAGGAGTTTCAATGCCAGCTCATTTTATTTAAGTTTAAGTTAAATAAAGTTTAAGTATATTAAGTAAAGTAAAATACAGAATTTCCTTTAGAAACACTGTGTAGGAGACTTAGCATGACATGGGACACTTATGTAGCGCTAATTCAAAATTGTACTCTATTAACCTGCAGGATTAGGTGGCACACACGCCTTTGGTGCAGGATCGATCAGGTCAGAAGATGCCAGCTGCTAAATTTCAGAGTTTGGGGAGGTTTTTGCAGAGATTTGAGGGTTAAATCAGGGTTAGTCACATGTTTTTTATTCCTAAGATTTCAAATAGGTACTAAATAGGATGACATCATTGCATCATATTGAAATATTATTTATATATTTTTTTAAATATTGAACTTTGTTCTTGCTTTTACTTTTACTGCGTTTATTTTTATTTTTTTACTTTACTTTCTATATTCTCTTGCTTTACTTTATGGAGTTTAAGCAGTTTTTTTACCAGCTGTGATCACTGTTCTTGCTGCTGTAACTGGAATTTCCTGATTTGGTTATAAATAAAGTACATCTGATCTCATTATCTCAGTAACCTTCCTGTGGCATTTCTGAAGCTGAGTCAGGCAGTCTGGAGGAAAAACCCTCACACGGGGGTTAATTCATACACATTTTGGATCACGTATGTGCTGCAGATCTAATATATACTATAGACAGATATTCACACATATCTGTATTTCTATCCATCTGATGAAAGGAGACCCATAAATATCTATTTATCTTTCCATTTAAAATAGATGTATGGCTGTTCTTATCATGTGACCCACTAACCTCTGCACCAGTCTCTGCCAATCAGATACCGACCTCTTGTGTGGGCGCCTGATTTGGATCAGCCCAATGAATGGTCATATCAGTTGTTATCGCTTGCTTGTAGTTTTCCAGTAGACGCCTGGCTCTACCTATGAGCTGGGCTGTTACTCACTGTTATCCACTGTATAGTGACCAAAATATCCAAAACAAAGTCTTTAACCCTTTAAGACCTACCATAGAACCAAGTCCGCCAGAGCTTATATTATATTTTTACATGCTGTGGAGCCATTTTTGGGAGCATTTCAAGTTGCTATACATCAATACAACCATTATAGCCTAGATTTTAATAATATGTCTGCATTAAGTGCATAGTAATTACATAAATTGCAAAAAAGTGCAATAAACTACAAAAAAATTGAAAATCGTTTTTGCTTTTTTAACATATATTTCTAGTTAGAGAAATTTAAGAGGCTTATCCCTCAAAACTGTAAATACAAAAAAGTTGCACAAAATAGTTTCCCACCACAGGAAATTTATTTTGAGTGTCTTCATAGTTTTATTTTTGAAATACACCAATTTTTATACACTGCAGGAAAAACAAAAATAAATATTATAATGCAAATTTGCAAAAAAGCAGCATATGCATCAAAATAAACTATTTCCAGCAGTGCAATATGAGTCCTAAGCATCCCAGAAACGACACAGAAAGTCATGAAGTCAAACATAACTTTTAAAAACACCAGTATAGGCTCATGAGGCCCTGATGGTAAAAAACTACATTTCCGCGAAAATGACGTCACTTCCGGTTTCGGGCAGGTCATGGCGGACATGCGATAGTTTGAGCTGATGGATGTAGGAAGTGTTATGAACAGCTGATCGGATCGGCAAAGCGTGTTTCTGGAATATTATGTTTTTGTTGCTGCAAGTGCTTTTTATGCAGTTTTTGCAAAGTTATATGTGGAAGGAAACTGTGACCGAGGACAAGCTGATGGCATAAGATGTAAGTACAACTCCTCCGGTTTCACATGCAAAAAAAATTATTGTGCTAGCTTACGTGGTTGCAGAGCTACCGGGATTTAAAAATAGTTACGCAAAACAGAGCGTGCTGCTCTGACCGGTTTTAAAGGGTTAATGTATGAATCAAACATTAAACACAGAACAAAGTAGCCAAATTTTTGCGCGTTACCCTCACTCAGCAACCAAGAAATCTGATCAATTCATTTGTAGAGCCTAGACCGAACCAAACGATAATAATATGATACTTTACTAATAATGTGTAAAATTCTGTGACATGTGTGGGTCAGCTTGGTCATCTGGTGTAAGCAGCAAATTGATTCGCTCCAACATGAACCTCTTTCACCCTTTAAAAGTGGGGAATATTAACCTTGGGTACACGAATCAGCATGTTTGAGATGCGACGGATGAAAAATCGCGTTCAGGACCACAGAGGTTGTGACTCACAAAGGGCCATGAGACCGTGAAGTTGATGCTGCCTGAGGGTGGAAGGACCATGTCTGAGTGAGATGATGATATGTGCTGATGTGAGCAGGCCTCAGTTTTCTGTGGCCACATCTCATTGCATCTATATAGAGAAACTGGCTTGCATGCAGATGTTTAGCAGGATGCACGAAGTGCTTTGTGAGATCACTGTGATAGGAGCTTTGTAAATAAATCTGATGGTATTTCAGACTGGAAGCAGGAGTGTGGTGCTCATGGACTTCCTGATTGTTGTCGTGCAGCAGAGCAGTGAAGTGGTATTTCTGGGTGTCTGAACATTCATGCAGAGACACAGTGCCGAGGAGACGTTGCTGTTTAACCCTAGAGACTTCGCGCCACGTAGCTTGTGTTTCAGCATGCGTTCGTTGTGTTTGTGTCAGTGTGAGACGATGTGAGAGTGTCCAAATGGGCCGAGCACAGCCTCAGGACCCAGAGAATGAGTGGGCTTATCCAGGATCTATTCTTTCCCACACTCCCGTGCTCTGACCGGGCCGCCTCTGATTTCCCTGGAGTGAAGCGGCTCTGATATACTCCAGCGAACTTTATCTCGCCTGCAAAACTTAATGGTCAAAAATCAAGACGTGTTGGCTCAGCTGATCAGTCGAATGGAAGCCGAGAAGCAGAGCGGGCCCCGGTCAATCGATAACCCACTCAGCATCTCCGCGTTAGCATTCATCGACAGCCTGGCGGGGGATAAATGTGCTGCCTTTATTTGGGATAAGCACTAAATGTCGTAGTCATTTTTTTTACATTAACTCATCAGTCAATGTTTCATCTTTTATCAGCCTGAGGAATGATTTCTATCTGAGAGTGTGTGTGTGTGTGTGTGTGTGTGTGTGTGTGTGTGTGTGTGAAGAAAATGATGCATAAGAAAATCCATTTAAAATGAAAAGTATAATGAATTGTTTAACCCCAGAGTCGCGTTGACCACAGTTTTCTTTGATAAAGACTGTTTTACAGTGACAGCGCCCCCTAGGGGAGGTGTATCTTGTTTCCCTCTTTCGTCCCTATGTTTTCCTTCCAATGTGTCACGCCACGTTTCCCTGAAGGTCATGTCTTTCGTGTCGCGTGGTTGCTGTGTTGAGCTCGTGTGCCCTCGGCTCCTGTGTCAAGCTCATGTGTCAGTCCACATCTGTGTTTCCTGTTTTATTTTGACAGTCTCGTGTTCCGTGTTGGTGGCATCCTGTTCATTTGTGTCAGCAGTGTTATCCGTGTGTTTCCACTTCCCTCACTACCCTTTTGTATATTTAACCCTTTAAAGCCGGTTGGAGCGGCACGCTCCGTTTTGCGTAAATCCCGGTAGCTCTGCAACCACGTGAGCTAGCGCAATAATTTTTTTTGCATATGAAACCGGAGGAGTTGTACTTACATCTTATGCCATCAGCTTGTCCTCGGTCACAGTTTCCTTCCACATATAGCTTTGCAAAAACTGCATAAAAAGCACTTGCAGCAACAAAAACATAATATTCCAGAAACATGCTTTGCTGATCCGATCAGCTGTTCATAACACTTCCTATGTCCATCAGCGTGAACTATCGCATGTCCACCATGACCTGCCCGAAACCGGAAGTGACATCATTTTGCGGAAATGTAGTTTTTACCATCGGGGCCTCATGAGCCTATACTGGTGTTTCAAAAAGTCATGTTTGACTTTATGACTTTCTGTGTGGTTTCTGGGATGCTTAGGACTCATATTGCACTGCTGGAAATAGTTTATTTTGATGCATATGCTGCTTTTTTGCAAATTTGCATTATAATATTTATTTTCGTTTTTCCTGCAGTGTATAAAAATTGGTGTATTTCAAAAATAAAACTATGAAGACACTCAAAATAAATTTCCTGTGGTGGGAAACTATTTTGTGAAACTTTTTTGTATTTACAGTTTTGAGGGATAAGCCTCTTAAATTTCTCTAACTAGAAATATATGTTAAAAAAACTAAAACGATTTTCAATTTTTTTTGTAGTTTATTGCACTTTTTTGCAATTTATGTAATTACTATGCACTTAATGCAGACATATTATTAAAATTTGGGCTATAATGGTTGTATTGATGTATATCAACTTGAAATGCTCCCAGAAATGGCTCCACAGCATGTAAAAATATAATATAAGCTCTGGCGGCCTTGGTTCTATGGTAGGTCTTAAAGGGTTAAGTCATGTCTCTCTCTGTTCATCGTCTGCTAATCTCCCCAGTGTTTCCATGGTTCAGTTATTCAAGTGTTTCCAGGTTTGGTGTGTTTTAGGTTTTCCTGGTTTAGATTTTATGTTAGTCTCTCCTCTAGTTGTTTTCCTCATTTGGTTTACATTTGTGTATCTGCCACAATAAAGGCTCATCTTTTGTTAAATCCAGTTCCACGTCCTGTCATCTGCTTTTGGGTCCACACCTCATTCATTCCACACAATCTGCCATCGCAAATCATGAAAGAATGAAAACTGGAGCCAGTGTGGAAGTAACAGAAACTGCAGTTCCTCTAATGTCCACTTGAGGGTAATTCGCAAAGTGAGTCAGGCCCCATTCAGCCGTTGACGGTATTTCACAACAATCGTAAGCTGAGTGAATTCTGCAAACATATCTTCACCACCACACTTCTTGTGTGTGTGAGAGAGAATTTTTTTATTAAGTAAAAACCTTAATCCCCTCTGATATCATAGGAGCTTTAAGAATAAGAATCAGCGATTAAGGTGGTAAATGGACTGGTATTTCTGTAGCCTTTACTATAATCTCATTCATAGAAGCACTTTTGTCCATGAACTAGAGCCTAAAATTCACACTCGCATTCGTGTATCAACTAATGATTCAGACTGGAGGAAATGGAACCACCAACCTTCTGACTGGGAAACATCTGTTTGCTCTGCTGCAACAATGTGACAAGATGAAAGTAGCTTTAACCCTTTAAAACCGGTCAGAGCGGCACGCTCCGTTTTGCATAACTATTTTTTTTGCATATGAAACCGGAGGAGTTGTACTTACATCTTATGCCATCAGCTTGTCCTCGGTCACAGTTTCCTTCCACATATAACTTTGCAAAAACTGCATAAAAAGCACTTGCAGCAACACAAACATAATATTCCAGAAACACGCTTTGCCGATCCGATCAGCTGTTCATAACACTTCCTACGTCCATCAGCACGAACTATCGCATGTCCGCCACGACCTGCCCGAAACCGGAAGTGACGTCATTTTCGCGGAAATGTAGTTTTTTACCATCAGGGCCTCATGAGCCTATACTGGTGTTTTTAAAAGTTATGTTTGACTTTATGACTTTCTGTGTGGTTTCTGGGATGCTTAGGACTCATATTGCACTGCTGGAAATAGTTTATTTTGATGCATATGCTGCTTTTTTGCAAATTTGCATTATAATATTTATTTTTGTTTTTCCTGCAGTGTATAAAAATTGGTGTATTTCAAAAATAAAACTATGAAGACACTCAAAATAAATTTCCTGTGGTTGGAAACTATTTTGTGCAACTTTTTTGTATTTACAGTTTTGAGGTATAAGCCTCTTAAATTTCTCTAACTAGAAATATATGTTAAAAAAACAAAAACGATTTTCAATTTTTTTGTAGTTAATTGCACTTTTTTGCAATTTATGTAATTACTATGCACTTAATGCAGACATATTATTAAAATTTAGGCTATAATGGTTGTATTGATGTATAGCAACTTGAAATGCTCCCAAAAATGGCTCCACAGCATGTAAAAATATAATATAAGCTCCAGCGGACTTGGTTCTATGGTAGTTCTTAAAGGGTTAATGTATTGAAAGAGGCAGAGAAAAGCAGGTCTGCTGTTTACAGAAAGGAACCGTTCCATTTAGATCATTAACCTTACTGAAAACACTGCCTTTAGCTGATTTTCAGACACATAATTTTAGAAGCAGGGTTTTCTTTTTGGGGGAAGTAGATTTGGGGTGAGATTTGATTGATGCCAGGTAAATTTGAGGCAGAGAAATAGTTCAGATTGGGTGAAAAAAAATTGTCAAATTGTGTTTCTATTCTTTCCTATGAAGCAACGCCACCAGAGAGGCGTCTGACCGTTCTGACAGACGGACAGGCAGAGTCGTAGACGACTGTCTTCAGACGAGGCGTCCTGCAGCAGATGCTCTGCCTGGCTTCTACTAGGCTTCACCTCAGCTAATTGGAGTCACTGAACTGGACCTCTGGAGCATTTTTAATCTGATTATCTGACAAACAGCTTACTGTGCAGTTAATTGTACTTACAGACCGTAGCAGACGTTTGTGCTTCAGTTTTCATGAGTCAGATTTTCCAGTAAGTGGGTAGGGCTGTCTTGTTAGCCATGTACGGTTTTTTGTATACAGTTATTGCTGTCTGCACATAACAAGCTGACGTTGTGCACAAGGTTGAGTTGGGCTTATGCATAACAGCTAGCTTCTACTTATTAGGGAGCGTAGCTGGAGAGGGAGTGAGCAGGGTCATGCCAGTTCATCGCATAACTCTCTCCTGACTACCACAGAAATGCCCAAAAGAAATTTCCAAAAAAATTGCTTTTAATATGAGTCATGTAAAATTTCTGTCATCATTTGTCATCAAAAAAATAAATGAATACTAAAAAATGCAGTAAAGAGATGAAGACCAGAGTGATTTTAGATGTTTTTCTAGGATTTTTATTTATTTTCACAAGAGGTCGTTTTAGATTTCCAGCATCTACCTGAAAAAGATGTTTATCCTAAAACAGAAACATCAGAGTCCTTCAGATTTTTCTGTTTAAGGATAAATATCTTGATCTATGGCTGTATTAGTATGGACTGTTGAGAGTTAGTGGAGTGTAGTGGTGAAGTCACTAAAATATTTGTGTGTCTGATCTCTGACAGCAGATTCGGAGGCCTGCAGAAACAGCTTTGCATGTAGGGGAGTAATATTTTATTTACCGCTTCTCGTGTACAAAGAGCGTAACATTCTTTGAAGCAGTCCAAATCAGGTGAGTTTCACAGTTATTAAGCTTGAACTATACCTTGGGCTGCAGGGCATCGTGATTCCAGATCCAAGAGGAGGACGACACTCTGATGCTCATGATTATTTACGAAGGTTGGCGGCAGCGTGATGCACCGACTCCGGACTGCTGCAAACAATCGAGAACATCTTCAAAACACAGCTTGTAAATGTGTTTGGTTTGGTGGCTGATGTACATGAGATTATAAAGAAACTTTGATTAATTAGTCTGTTTTTCTAACCTCCACTAAAGATGTACTCCACCTTTCTCTGATTTGGACCCAGAAACTGCCAAACCAGTCCAAACCCTTTTGCACTCCTTTTATGGTCGACTTCCTGGAGGAATGTGCCAAGTGTGGTATGAGGGAGGGGGAGGTTATGTTGACTTTAGTTTGCAATCATGTTTATTCTGTTGATATGACTCCAGATGTTTTCTTGCAGCACAGGGAACTAGAAAGATCGACTTTAGTCCGAGTTAGTTTACATGTTTTCAGAAATCATTTGCCTCAATGTTTAAAAACAATCATATAAAACTTTAACTCAAACCAGCCTCCCTCGTGCTGTTGCCACTTTGGGCCTGATGATTTACAGAAGAGGGGAGAAAGTGACGATCTTTCAATCCGAGCTGTCGGAAGTGGATCGCTGCCATCGTTGGATCGTTGCGCAATTGGATGTGGCGGCAGATGTTTGGTGGTCTGGTCCAGATGTTAGATTTAGCTCACAGTCCTGAGCCGTCTTTCTTTGGAAACCATGGTTTCCAGATTCTTCAACTTTAACACTGTTTTCCTTGCGGCTCTGCTGAATCAAGTAAAAGAAGCACTTTCACTTTAGCCCACTCAGAGTCACGACATCCTTCAGGAATCCATCCCCGCTTCATCATCTGGCCCACAGCTGCTGCTGTAAACAGCTGTGGTCAAAATGCTCTCCTGGGCATGATTTAATTGTTTTCATGCTAAGCCCCCCCGCTCCCCTAGGAGTGCACGGTTTGTGTATGATAACAATTAATTTGCTCACCCTGCAACAAAGTCACTTCAGCGTCCTCGAGTGCCAGCTGCGTCTCCTGTGCAGATCAACCCTGTTTGTTTGTGTTTCGATGCAGAGATACCGGTGCTGAGCCGCAGGTTTCATTATGAATGTTAACAAAAACCAGCTGGAAACAGACAGGGTGCCAAGAAGTGAAGCTTTTTCTGTTTTTTGCCCAAAGACGGGGCGAAAAATGAGCAGGAAGCAGAAACTTCTATCAAAATTAACTTTATTTAAACAGACATTCAATAAAAATGTACAAAAAAAGAAGCAGAATAAATAAATATCAACATAAATACCAGTGTCAAGCAAAAAATAAAGATGTGTGCCCTTCTTACACAGACTTGCTGCTATATTCTGTTTCTTGTATTTATTTGTATTTATCTGTATTTGTCTCTTTCCTAACAACTCCACAACTTCTTTCTCTTCCGTCCTTTTCCCGCTGGCTCTCAATCGTCTGGCCTTCTCGGCGCCCTTTGCCATCATTTCACAGAGATCTGAGAAATATCTATCTTCATCATTCTTCCTCTCCTTTTCGTGTGTTTCATTTCTCCGTGGTACTGTTCCCGGCCGTTTTCGGTCTGTCGATGCACTCCATTTTGCGTGTCTCGTTTTTGTTTATGCTGAGAAGAGAAAGGGAGGAAAGAAAACTGGGATTAGGCCAAAGGACTAATGGAAAACATCTGGATGTTTGCGCAAGGAGTCACATGTTAACGTGTCCTGAGATTTGTTCTAAAACTCTTTGCATCTGGGGAACGATTTATACGCCATTCGGTCTGTTTCGTTTTTCTGTGGAGTCAGAAGCATGCGGTGTTTTGCCTGTAAAAGAATCTATTCTGAAGCCAAATCAAACATTTTTAAGTGGTGTGATATTCTGTCCCAGCTCTCTGTGAAAGCTGTGCAGCTGCTGGAGCATTCAGTCTGTGCATGTAGCACAGAACAGGGAGCAAGAACGAGACAAGAGAGTCTCTGTTCGATCAGGAATAAATGTAGAAAACACCAGAAATGACTTTTTAGCCTTCTGTGCAGTCTTGTGCTCGCATACAGATATATTACATGGAAAGTAAGAAGAGCATTTTTACTTAAAAGTCATACTCCTGCCTACTTGGAAAAAGTTTAAGCATCAAAATATACATAAATTATTTAAAGTAACAGCAGTCTTTTTTAAAGAGATATGCATGCTGGATTATAATTACTGACTTGTTATTGCAATATCAGTGTCAAAGCTGAAGATGGTTTAATGTCTTACAGCAGATATCTGCATCCAAAATGCAAAGTGTAAAATACAACAAAACATTGATCCTGGTTTTAAAACTGAGCGTCACTAAAGTACTTTAAATACTGACTTGAGGGGATCAGGGCCACCCCATCCCCTCCTCTCTGGACACGCCCCTGTCTCAAACGCATTTATGGAAAAGTTTGAATTCTGTTTTTAGTTGTGCTTCAATTCTCGAATTCAGAAGCATTAAAGAAGAAGCAAAGAGCAGTTAGCTGTGGGTGAAGCGATGCTAATATTGCGTAGCTCACCTTTCCCAGCACGATAAGAGGCGCTTGGCTCTAACTCCCACAGTGGGCATGCACAGCTTCTGGGTGGAGTTGTCAGAGTTGATCCTGGTTACACTGAGAAAACAGAAGTATTACCATCAAAAATCTGCACAGCTGACAAGACTCTAAAGCTGCAGATATTCAAACATATTCTTTTAAACTTACATCAACTCAGTTTTATCACAGCTGGGCCGCTTTTCAAGGACTTGGAAATCTGATATTTTGCCTTTGACTGCCTGGGCACTGGGACATACACAGCGTCCTATCGAGGTTTGAGCTGCAGGGGAACGTTTTCAGACAGGTTAGCAAAAGAAATGCAGTCCTACCACTGATGCACTCTAAGAAGTAAAAGCAAATGCATGCCAATAAAGTTTTAGAGCATTACTGCATTACACATTCTGCAGAAATTACTAACCTTGATAGAGCTCCACGCAAGCCGCAGCCACAACAACCAACAAGACTGCAAAGTTTCTCTGCGAAATGGCCATTGTTCTGTCGAGAGAGACGAGCAAAAGTCCCCAAAATATCCCTCAGAGGAGAACAAGCGAGAGTTCGAACAGGTTGCAGTACCTCCTTGAAGAGAGAAGAGAGGAGTGAAGAGCTGCTGCGAGCCTCCTCTGCTTTTATAACGAGGGCTGGGTGGGTTTTCCGATAGGCCGTGCTTCTTCCCGTCAGTTAGACTCTGGAATTTCCACATTCATGCAGGAGACATGCTCAAAGAATGCGCTCTGTGCTGGTTTTAAAGAGAAAGGGAGAAAAATGAAATCATGACATAGTTAAACAGAATCCACATCTCATTACTAACCATAATCAGAGTCAAAGGGAAGAGGTGATTAATGCTTTTTATCACGCTTTGCCCAGGCATGTCCGGGCTACTGTACAGTCATCTGAAAAAGAAAGTCCACGGTCATTTTGTGGAGCGTCGGGGAGCGGGGCACAAACAAAAACCCACAAAGCTCAGTGCACTGAGGCACCGTTTTAAAGAAGAGTGGCCAGCATTCCTCCAAAACAATGTGAGTGACTAATAAAGTCACACAGTAAACAGTTACTGCAAGTTATTGCTGCTAAAGTTGGTTCTTCAGGCTGCTGAGTCATGGGTGTATTTAGGTCTTCTGTAGTTTCCTGGTAAATAAATGAGGACCTGGTGTCATGATGACCCTTTGTCAGGAGTTGCTGTTCACCTGAGGTTGTATTTACCTTATTGTAAGAACTGCTAAGTACCAGATGAGTTGTTTACAATGCTTTGATGAAAAGAGGGTGTACTTTCTTTTTCACATGAATGTAGAAAGAGTTGGAGGTTATGAGGAAAAGCTGGTGATTGTTTTCGAGCTCTGGGCTAGCAGCAGCACAGCTGGGTTGTAAAATCCTGAGTAATGACTGTTACCGTGTAAATTCTTATTTTATTTGAGGTTAAACTTAATGCATCCTCGACATTCCTCTGGCCTGTTGGAGTTACTGGAAAGCGCATTGCACTGCACAGAGTAGCGTCACAGTGAGGTGGGGAAAGGAACGTCTCCGAGGAAGACAAATCTGCACCTGTTTCATGAAACACAGTGGAACACTTACAAGGCTGATAACAGTTTAGCGCTCACGATGAATTCACTCCTATTTCCGATGTTTACCAGACTGTAAACATGCCACAGCAGGTACCACCTCGCTCATGACTGAACAGCTCACACCGTGTGAACAACTCACTTTCCCAGAGCGGAGAAAACACATTTCACAACATGTAAATGTCTGTCACTCATATATCTTTTTGCCATTGGGCTCATATCCTGGCATTACACGCAATGAAAACATTGAAGGTTACCAATAGGTTGCAACGTGCATTAAGTGCGTTTGTGTAACAGGCGCACTGGAGTTCACGACCGTCATATTTCAGTTTTTCAGCAAAACTGCTCATTTCTCCTCGTTGGGTCAGAGCAGCGACTTCTGCAGCTGACGTCTGCATGAGTCCCCACAGACAACCAACTTTACAGCAGAACTAAACATGTTTTGGCCTCTAAACCTAATTTCCTCCTTTTTTTAATATAATTTTTCCATCTAGATACAGGAGTTAGCAGTGTTGGGAAGGTTACTTTTAAAATGTATTCCATTACAGATTACAGAATACATGCCCCAAAATGTATTCTGTAACGTATTCCGTTACGTTACTCAATGAGAGTAACGTATTCTGAATACTTTGGATTACTTAATATATTATCATGCTGTTTACAACTACATGAATGTACTATTGCTGTGATTTATTACTGTTACTGAAGGTCCGCGGCTCCGAACCGTAGTAAAGGGACCTCTGGCTAATACGGTGGTTCGTGTCGGGCTCATAGCCGAAAACTAGCTTTACTTTGTTGTCTGGGTCAACTTTGCTAGCGAGAGAGAGAGAGGCGTTGAAAGGGTGCTCCAACAGAACTTATTGTTTCGGAGGAAAACACGAACACGGTGTACAGTCGAGTCTTAATAGCTTCCCAGATAGCAAGGAGACATTGAACAGATGTTGATTTTCCATCTGAACCATCAGAATCGTCATGCTTGAAATGTCAACACAAAACCAATGTTGAAACAACATTGAAATACTGATGAAACCTGACACTGACATTGAAATAACATTGATTCACTGTTGTTCTGTCATCGTTGATTGTTGATCTATTTATAGTTGACAAGGTGACAACAATCACGTTGAAAAACCATTGATTTATGGTTTCGCGGGAAATTAAAGCTGCTACCACTTGGACTATTCCATAGCCCCCCCTCTCACAGTGGTACATCCCTTCAGGTAACCATTGTCTTGTACGGTAGAGCGGGACATTAGATTTACTCTCAGCGGAATTGACCGGAGAAGGCATCAGTTCATGCACTGCACTGGCCTGCACCACGATTAATATAAGGTAAGAATGAATGACTTTTGTTCTATTCGTTATTTCCACGGTTGCATTTGAATAACAGTAAAAAACAAACAAACTTGTTAAGGTAAAGTTTCGGACAAAATGTGGGAGCCCGAAATTGTGTCTACTTTCATCTTACAATCCGGCAACAAATAAACTGCACTGCGAACAAAGTCAACAAAGAAAACATTTTCATTTCATACTTTTCCGTTATATTCCCTTACAAAGCTAGCTAGCTAGCTGTAACGCTTCGAGGGTTCCTTTGTTCTTGCCGTCGCCTCGGCGCTTGACCCAGACTTTTGCTCTGCAGTTGCTTTTTAGCATAGTACTACAAAAAATTGTAAATCTGTGATATATGATTGATAAACGTAAAGGTAACTGTATAAATGTGTTCAATGACTTTGTTACTTTTAATGATTGGAGAGCACCCGCTTCGATTCGCACTCAATTCAAACTTTACGTTGCACGCTCACCTAACTTTACGTTGCACGCTCACCTAACTTTACGTTGCACGCTCACCTAACTTTACGATGCACGCTCACCTAACTTGCGTTTGCACCTTTTGTCCACACGTAAACTGCGTTTTATTATTTATTTATTAGTTTTTCGCCTCTCACTGCTTAAGCCATTAATCTTTCTGGAATTGTTTTTTTAAACAGATGCGACCTCACAAAAGATATTAGCTATGCTGTCAGACCTGACAACAGCTGTTAACGAACTCCGTGAGGAGGTCAGAGCCATCCGCCATCCCTGCTGAAATGAATCGGTAGATGCTGGGGTACTGCCTCTGGATTTGCCCTTGCACAACATTGAGGAGCTAAACAATGCAGAGGCAGCTTTTCAATCATAAGAGGCAAATAAGGCAATGGTAAGTATATAAAGGTTATGTACACTTTGTAACTATAAGGTGTAATAGCTGTCAGATGTGATTTAAATACATAACAGCGGCCTGTTGATTAAACACACAAGCACTTGCATACACATTTAAGACATGAGACACGCTAATTCCATCTCTTAAAATGTGTCTATAGGTGAGACGCTTTGCCTTGATTGGAGGGACCACACTGGAGGTGCGAGTCCGCCGTGTAATGGCTTATGCCATTACAAACGAGCTGGCCTCGGTACTCAACTGGGCAGGGAAAAAAACCAAGGACCAGACAAAGCAAAAAATGGCATTTAAAGATACAGCGCTCTGCAAATGCATATATGGTGGTAAGTTTTACAGTTTTTTTGCTATATTACTTTGTCTTTCTTAATAACAAGACTTTCATGTCCGGTTAATCTGGAGATGGAGTCTTTGGTCTTTGGCTTGTTTAGTCCTCGGGTTGTAGTTGTACAGCCCGAGGACCCCATGTTTATTTTGTTTTAAAGGATACACGGCACACCATGCTAAGACTTATCACTTTTTCCGCTCATAGCTCTTTGGGAATCAAATGCGGCAGTTTGCAGATTTACGCCTGGTGACTTTCATGTTTATCAGCCTAGGAGTTTACATACTTTCTCCCCGCTGAAGACAGTTAACAAGAGCTTATTCATGTGCTCTAATTCACTTTTTGTGTTTGTGTGTGTGTATTTTTTTCCTAGATGGCCTGACGCAGCAGTTAGGGGCAAACTCTATGTCCGAGTTTGTCTTTGCACAAGCAGTGCAGAAATGGCTCCGATACGCCCCAGATCGTATGGGTATGGGTGGTGCAGGACGCACATCATGCATCCCCATCCCAGAGTAAAAAATTACAAACTTCTGTGAAACATATAAATGTAAATAGGAAACTGTCTTTTAATAAAGTATTTAGCAAACGAAACATGCCTATTGACCTTTTTTTTGTTTATTTTTTTTCTCTGTTACATCACATGCAATGCTTTCTTATTTTAGGATATTAATATTGACATGATACATTGTGAGACATTTGTTGTTGTTGTTTTTATAAAGGGTGTCCAATTTGAGGAATAAGTACAATTATGTGTTTAGGTGGTTTAAGTATTGATGGAAACATGCAGTAGTTTAGTATTGGTTAAAATACTTATAAAGAAAGGTAGATTTCCAGTCATGATTTAACTGTTGTTTTAATAAAAAGCAACTGTGCGAAAGAGGTGGAAAATCAACACCATAGCTCAACAGTGTTTCAATATCAGAATCTGACATTGTTTCAATGTCAGGTTTCAACATTGATTCAACATCAAAACCTGACGTTGTTTCAACATTAAAAAAGGGTGCAAGAGTGACGTTAGGTCAACGTCACACTTCAACGTTGGTTCAATGACGTCGCCTGATATTGACTCAACGTTGTTTCAATGTTTCCTTGCTATCTGGGTTACTTACAACTGGGCTCGTCAGGCTCTCTTCTTGGCTGCAGTGGTTATTATTATATTTACATGCTTCCAGTTTCCGTTTTTGCTCGATGACAGCTCGTACTTTTCCCTTTTCTCCCTCCCTCGCTCACAGACACATAACGGGTATGGCAGTCCATTCTCCCTGCAGCACGGACTACACTGCCTATGATGCTACATTCTTTAGAGCTATACCTGTAGCATTCTGCCTATTAGCTTAGCACAGCAACAACAAAAAGGCCTCTCTCACCCAGGAAACAGTGTTGCCAACTCCTCAGTAAGGAAAATCGCTATTGGTTGTCCTAAAAGTCGCTAGAAGTCGCTAAATGATGTCATCACCTAATTTGCATAATTGGTCATGCTAATGTAATTGTAACCTACGCTGCTGGAGAGAGAAATAACATCGTGGACGAGACATAAAGTGAGCAAAAAACGTCCTAAATGCATTTAGAATTTATTTAGAACTACAAATTAAATTTCTTTTAGCAATTATTGTTTTTTTAATGTCACAATTCCAACCCTGCTCCTTTACCCGGGCTTGGACCGGCAAAAGTGACCCGAAATAGGCACTCTGGTGGAGTTACTTTGTGTGTGTTTATAAGTAGTTTTAAACCTGATCCACAAAACAGCATAAGAGTAAAAGAAGAACTGACTGCGTTACAGCACCCGCTGCTTGTTGAGAGTAAAAGCGATATGCGCTTTCACGTCTTTTTTTAGTGACTTTTTTTTAGAAAAAAAGTCGCTAGGGGGTCTGAAAACTCGCTAAATATAGCGACAAAGTCGCTAAGTTGGCAACACTGCCAGGAAACACGCAGAGAGAGAGAGCGTTGCCCTGTAACCATGGCAACCGTAACGCTGCCGCCTGGAACAACAGAACGTAGCTGTCAAACAAAACCCAAACAGTCCTGACCCGCCACAATATGAAACAGGGAAGTACCGCCGTGTAATCCATTTATTTCAACAAAGTAACTGTATTCTAAATACCACCTTTTTAAACGGTAACTGTAACGGAATACAGTTACTCATATTTTGTATTTTAAATACGTAACGGCGGTACATGTATTCCGTTACTCCCCAACACTGGGAGTTAGGAGACACCTACAGAGGGTGTAGCTGCTAATTCTGAGATAAACTTCCCTGCAGATAATTTGAGTCCCTGAAGGGGCCCTCTGTACTTTATTTGTGCTGTTGGTGCCTCCAGATCACAGTACAGGCCACTCAAGACGTCTCTGCTTTAGTTTATTAGTCCAGTACTTGGCACTAATTGGCAGTTTATGGTTGCTACTAACTTAGAACAGCAAACTCTGACCTGCTGAATTAAGCATAAAGTCCATTACTTAAATTCTGGTTATTCTAAAATCATAAAGGAGATCATGTAGGCAGCAGGCTGCCTTACTCGTGGTAGCCCTGCCCCGTCTGCCTAAAAGCAGACTCAGAAGTTTGTTGCCTTGAGGAGTCATTTCTGGGGACACTTGCCAGCTGATTGTCGTGCTTCCAGTATGACTGTGCACAATGACAGAGTATGACTGTCTAATAAATATTCTGTTTCATTGTGTCTGAATGTGACGCGTCATCCTCACGTGCCCTGATGCCGTCACAGCTCATTTCGATGCCTGATGCTAAAAACCCCGACCTGCGCCTCTGGTCTGCCTCGTTCACACAGACCGTGCAGGTTCATGGTTACTGCTGCATGCTCTTAACATTTGTGGACTCACTCTGTAAACAAGTACAGATGGGTCAACAAGTTACCCCTTTTTCGTTCTCCAGTAAAACTTAATCACCTAACAGCAAGGGGACTATTTGGGGGACTCGCAAAGCAAAACATAAGGTCTCACGGCGAATCCTCTCCTGCTCCGACTGAGCTGTTTCAGATGAGGTGAGGAAGCTCATTCAGTCTTCACAGCAGCCTCCTGCAGTCCAGCAGCGTCTGTGATTACAGCCAAAAAAGCAAAGAGAAAGCTGTTATCCTGCTCGGTGACAAATTACCTCCTCATTAGGTGTCTCAGCTTTAATTATTTGGCTCACTCTTTCTTTTGTTGCAGTTTCTTAGTCGACGACAGAGCACAATGAGAGTCAGACTGTAATTTACACGTGGACCTTTTTTTATTAACAGCTTTATTTCATAGCCGATATGATTGCACACCAGCACTGCAAGCCGGCGGTTCCACAAGACATCGCATTTCAATTTTTATGTGTCTATTAAAAACATCACAAAATGCCCTGTGGGAGGAAGCAAACATGAGGAGCTGTTTTCTGTCTGTAAAGTTATCACACTCGCGGCTTGCAAAGCTGAACATGCAGATAAGACAGATGATCCCGGTGTTTGTTATTAACAGGCTGCTTTGATGAGGTGTTTTATCTTTTTCAGAGTAAAAGGAAATCAAGACCGTGACTCCTTGATGATTAACGGTCATTTTTGCCTTATTTACGATGAGAAAGTTGGCCATTATGCACACATTATCTTACCCTGGCTTTATTTATTTGATCAGTAAACACAATGGCAAACCAGAGGGGAGGAATAAAACCACTTTTACTGTTTCGAAAAAAGAAAAACGTGGCTAAGTGTTTCCAAGTGAAGGCAGTGATCGGCACAACAATCTGCCACGCAGCGAGTCCAGCAGATACACTGAGAATAAACAGCATGGACGCAACATGGCAGCAAACATAAACATTTATCTCACAAATGTGCACCAGATTTTGTTTAAAGGAATGGAAAAAGAAAACAACAGTGTTGAGCATCAGTGAGTTTTCAGTTCAACCCAGCAAACACCAAAACAGCTGTGAAGACGCTTTTTCCAACACATCAAACGACCAAAGAAAAGATGTTTTTCTCTGTCCCAGGGTGTCACATGGTTTCGTCAAAGCTGCTGGCGTCACATCTAAAAGCACTGGGAAGCATCGTTTTTCAAAGTGGAGCATAAATGTTGTGAAAGTGTGTCTTTTAACCCTCTCAGGGCAGATTTGCAACAGTTAAAAACTAAAAATACCACTGCAGGTATTCTTTTGTGCATTAGCAACAAAAACTTAATTTGAGCGTGAGAGGGTT